>NC_092497.1:23737388-23907388 GCF_047495875.1 Pithys albifrons albifrons
TCCTTTCTAGTCTGCATCCTTCTCTATTATCAGACATCCAAAAATACCCTTAAACACATCCTGCAGGCTGACAGACCAAGAGTTGTTAATGATGCTTTATATCCTTCCCTTCTATACTTGCCGACTTTCTCCCACTAACCCCTGCCCCGAGCATCATCATTTTTTATTAGCATTCAAATTGAGGTGCCGGAGTGTGTGCGGAGAAGGGCCACAAGGCTCATGGTAGGTCTAGAAAATGTGTCTCATGCGGAACAGCTGAGAAAGCTAGAACTGTTCAGTTTAAGAAGACGAGGCTTGAGGGGAACTCATCGCTCTCTACAACTACTTCAGAGGAGATTGTAGTGAGATGAGGGCTGGTCTCTCTATGCAGTGAGAGAACAAGAGGAAGTGACCTTAAGATGAAACAGGAGAGATTCAGATGAGATATTAGAAAATATTTTTATACTGTTAGGGTGGTCAGGCATTGGAATAGATTGCCTGGGGAGATGGTGGAGTCGCCATGTCCCTGAAGGTGTTCAAGGGGTGTCTGTTTGGTGCTGGGTGCTGGTTTTAGTGGCTTACGTGTTGAAGTGGTGGTGCTGGGTGGATGGTTGTACTGCATGATCTTGTAGGTCTCTTCCAGCCTTGTTGACTCTATGATTCTAATTCAGGTTCTCTTCTGGTGGTCTATTTGCCCATCAGTTCTTTCTCCCTAAGTGCTAAGTTGTATAGGGATCTAGTTCAAATCTCCATTCACTTAGTTCCCAGTTTCTGGTGCCAGGATTTTATCCTAGACTACTTATTTTTCAAATAGTGTTGTGCATCCTGTGTCCCTCCAAAATTTGCTGAGCCTGCTGAAATAAGTGGAGGGACAGTGTTGCAAAGCCCAGAAGTGACTTTGTCACTTAGTTCTGAGTTTCAATGCAGCAATGGCAGAGAAAGCCAGCACAGCTTGCTTCAAGTGCTCTTACTTTAGACAGGATCTTCGTGAGATTTAAACTGGAGCATAAAACCCCTGAACAGTATGTTTCTACAGATGCAGGTAGCTTGAACAACTTTAGGCGTACTGTCACAAAACAGTATGTTTCTCATGCAAGAAGGTGGTAAGCCTAGTCCATAAACAAAGCATCACTAGAATCATGTGAACTTATAGTATTGTTTTTCCATAGTGTCCCTCTGGAAACTTTTGAGTAATACTTACTGAAGTTTTAGAATATCTGTCTTAAAAATAGATACTGGGTATGAAAAACTTCAACCTCCATAAGAAAGTTTGTAAAATTTTAGGAAAGAAATTCCAGCTTTTGGGTCATAAAAAGTTTCAGATACCACACAGTAAAGCTGTCAGTTTTCTGATGATGGTCATGGCTCAGTTGTTCATGGTATATGAATTCCTATTTTAATTCACTTGGTAATCGTTTGAATAAAACTTTCATAGTCTCATATGTGGCAGGAGCTACTGCCAGATACTGAAAGATTTTTCTCCATTTTTATGTGGAAAACTAAATAGTTGGGAGTAAAGATCAGAATATATATTTGTTGTTTCTCATTATTCACACCTGTGTATGTGTATGATTGTATTTAGATAGTTACATGTACACTGCAAACACACAAATGTTCTCATATGATTAAAACTACCTGTTTTGAAATTGCCTTGTCTTGGTTAGTAAGTGGAGGAGAAGCTGTGTATCTGCCTCTGCAGCAGGTCAAGAGATGGTGGCACTTTCATGATGAAAATAAACAGAAATCTTGGTGCAAAATCATGTTGTTGCGTTCTTGAGTGCCGAGGAGCAACGTGTAAGAGAATCAGTTGGTCATGGCACATCAGAAGAGGACAGTAAGCCTGAAACAGCATGAACTGCTTAGTTATCTGTTCAGATTTTTGGGCCATTTAGCAGCATCCTGAGACACTAAGCTAAATGAGACAGTTTGGTCATTTCATGGTTTATGGTAAATCTTTGGCAGTAGGCTGTAGATGATGAAAATGGTTTCATGACAAATGTAAAACTAGTATTGTTTCCGTAACACTGAAAATCCCAAAGATACTTTATTTCAGACATGCTGCAACGTTTCCTGTTAGCTGCAGCAGCTTCAATGCTTCCAAAATGAAGCATAATACCTAATTTCTCAAGCTACCTTCTGGGCTGGCATGTTGAGTTCCAAAGTCCTGAGTAGCCTGAGGATCTAAGACAGCAGCCTTGTGACTCAGCATGTAGACTAAAACCCTGTGAAGTTATGTTAGACCACAAAGCAACAGTCGGGAAAGCTACCTAGCTCAGGAATCTGCCTGACTTCTACAGGTATTTGTGGCAGAAATTACTTACTCAAGAAAAAAGTCTGTTTTGTTACATCAGTGTTTCGTGGTTCATCATGTTTTATCACTCTGTTAAGCATTGCACCTGTTTGCACAAACCTCTTGAAGAATGCAGTAGCCATGGAGAAATGTTTTGGTAGGAATTCATGCCAGTAGAGAGAGAAATTCTATTAAAAAAGAAGAAACAACCCAACAGACATTTTAATAAACTTCCTTGCTCCTTTCAATGCATTCCTATTCTTACAATCTGTAAAGGTAGTAAAATTAAAGTATTTCCAAGGGACTTGGGGATAGGCAGAGTTTTGAGTTTCTTTTTTTTTTGTTCCTTTTCATTCCTTGTTGAGGCTTGCCTTTGGGTGTGTTATGCATGAGAGTTGCAATATGCTTAGTTCCTAGAGGAGAATGTTTCATTTCTAGATTTGGAACAACTGAATCGATGAAGTTCAAATTTTTTTATCAACTTACAATTTTGTCTTCATTCTGAACTTAGTGATTTATTTAATTGGATTTTCCATAAAACACAGTGCGTATATATTGATTACAAATACTTCACATCTCAGTCAGAAGTAAAAAATCTAGTGCAATATATTTATATGGTTTGTTCCCATAGTGTATTTTTATAGGCAAGCAGATGCAGGGAGATAGTCTTCTCTATTTGAAATCTTATGGTTGCTGGTTGTAGGTAATTTCACTCAATATTATGTGAAGTTTTGAGGGCAAAGAACATACTGTTCATAAGTAAGGCTCAGAAGTAATGATACAGAATTCAGTTACTTGCTGTATGATACATTGGAAAAGATCAGAATAGATTAATAAATTACTACTAAGACAGTAAAGGGGTATTGTTTTTAATAGGCAAATGTCAGATATGTCTAATAGAAGAAGTAAGGGAAGTTTTTATGTTAGACTCTAAGAATTCAGTTTCAACAGAGAAAATGATGGTGATTATTTTTCCCTCTAGGAATTTGATCCTGAAGAGTTTTACTATCTTTTGGAAGCAGCTGAAGGCCATGCTAAAGAGGGGCAAGGCATTAAAACAGACATACCTCGATATATTATTAGCCAACTGGGCTTAAATAAAGATCCTCTGGAAGGTAAGTGCATCTCCTGGTAGAGCTATAGGTTCCTAGATCCTTCCTTCCCAATGTGTTTTGTCATCATGATAATCTGTGTGTACCTGAAAAGGGCCAAGATAAAGAGGGTAGCAGAAAAGGCTCTTTCAAGCCCAAAAGCATTAGAAAGGTCTATGTATAGGATTCTTCTGTTTGAATATCATTCACAAATGCATTGTGTCACTGATACTAGTCATCTTCTTCCATCCTGGCAGTGCAACTTTCTTATTTCAACTTTTAGCTGAAATTTACTGGGATATTTTGATGGTTATCAAATATCTAACTACAGAGGTAAAGTGAAAAAACTGGGCCGAGCTGTTGTTTGCCTTTCAGTGCCCCCCAGGCTTCTGCATTTTAAAGTCTGTGAGAAGACTATCTTCCATTCAGTTTATTTTTCTGGGTATTTTGTGTGTATGCATTGAAAACTTTTATAGGACTTAGGTTTCAGTGGAATTATTGTCATTAACAGAATTTTTCTTCACTGTGAGAGTGGTGACATACTGGAACAGGTTACCCAAGGAAGTTGTCGGTACTCCATCCCTGGAAGTGTTCAAGGCCAGGCTGAATGAGGTTCTGAGCAACCTGCTTTAGTGAAAGGTGTCCCCGCCCTTGGCAGAGTTCATCTTTAAGGTTGTTTCCAACCCAAACCATTTTAAGATTCTTTTAAGGACAGTGTTGGAAAAAATACTCTGTCCTAGCGAGACCGTCTTCTTT
This sequence comes from Pithys albifrons albifrons, assembly GCF_047495875.1. NCBI lineage: Eukaryota > Metazoa > Chordata > Aves > Passeriformes > Thamnophilidae > Pithys > Pithys albifrons. Next base: position 23,741,505 of record NC_092497.1, read on the forward strand.
GCCTTCCTGAGTCCATGTTCTATCACTGGTGACAAACAGAAGTAGGTTCATTGTGTTCAGTACTAATTCTGCAGTTTTGAAGAATTGGCAGAAATGCCATCATGGAAAAATGATTCTAGCTAGTGCCAATTACTTTGTCTTCTGTGTTGTACCGAGGACTAGGAGAGGACTTGATAGCACAAAATAATAGCAAAGAACTGTGATTAACATTTTCTTTAGCTAGTTCTCATGATGTTAAATCCAAGGAGTAGTATATTGTGTTTAAAACTCTTTTTGCTGAACTAAAACAGTTCGTGAAGCACTGCCAGTTGTTGTCAGGAATTTGGTTAGATCTAATGCAAATAAATTGGGTGTTATTACAGATTATATTCATGTTATATTAACAGATGTGAAGAAAATCAAGCCTATTATTAGACTGCCTCCTATCTTTGCAGAAGAACTTCTTCATACAAATTGAGTACTGCTTTTTTATCTGAGATACAGATAAACAGCTTTGATGGTTTTTGCTTGTATTTGGAGAGCAAGCAAGGAAGGCAGACAAATGGGGAAAGTATACATAAGTATGGTTTTCCCTTTGGTACTGGGAAAGATCAAGGAGTATCATAATTCTTTGCAAGATAAAGGAGTGTCTTCTGGATTTGGTGGGCTGTTAGTCTGTCCTAGACTGACAATTCATAAATTCTTTACTGATGAAGTATGCAAGATTTAATTTGGAGTGAGTGTTGAGCGTTTTACATCATTGACTCTAGTTCTGCCATTTTAACCTTATCTTTCTGATTGTTTCTTCTTGGCCACTTGGATAAAAGTGTTCCTCAGCATTAGTCAGGAATCTGATGCTACCTAAGTTTCATAGCATCTTTGAATTTCTTTTTTTTGACCGGTTTATTATGAGAGAGGACTGGGAAAAAAGTAAGGCATACAGTTTTCTCTAACTAACTACTTACTTTATGTGAGTGTATTTCATCTAGGACACATCTTAAAATTATATTTCATAAAATGATTATTAATATAATAAAAATTTTGAAGCATTCCAGGATAACTGAAGTGTTGTTTGTTTTATTTTTTCTGAGGGAAAAATGGGGTGTGTGGTTTGTCAGTAAATGCTGAAGAGGCTGTATGATGTATGGGTTACTGATACTTGGTTTGGCACGAGATTTGTGCATCATATTCATTTTGTGTATCATTTTAAAGATTAATTTGTATGAGTATTTATGATCAGGTAATTCCAGGCATTTGTTTCATATTAATGCTTTCATGCCACCCTACAAAAAAAGTGATATTTATAACCAGTAAAAATCATGTCACCAGTACTTCTTTATTTCATCTGCAGAGAAAAGCAACCTGCTTTCTCTGCTTACCTCCTTTGTTTGCTGCTGTATCTGTAGTGTCATTTCTTTGAGTGAAATGATGCATGCATTACTTGGAGATAATGCTAGATAAATTTATTCTGTACTGAAAGCAATACCACAACAGATTCATCACTTAATATAGAGTAGTGGCTGCATTTCTGAAAAGTTCCCTGGGGAGAAATGTTTTTTAAATTCCCATCTTTACCTTTTTGAATGATGAGTCTTGAGAAATGGTTTAAATCAATGAAAGAAAAAGGACAGATGTTTAATGGTATTTAGATGAGTTTGAAAAATCTCTTCAGGCATTGGAAAATGGTTCCATAGCTCCCTGTTTTGAAAGCTGACTCGAGGTTCTATCCCATTACTACCTACTGCTTGCAAATAATGCAGATTTCTCGGATAATGGTTATTTTGCAAAAGTTTTGTTTAAAAAGATAGCATTTTAATTTGCTATTTGTGAAAGTAATTTCAGTTTAGAAGGCTGTCAAAGTATATTATTCCAGCTTCCTTGGTTCTCACCCATACATTAGAGGTTTTATCAACACTTCTACTTTAAAATCCCTATGTTCACAAAACTGACTTTTCCCAGGAAAATTCACTCCAGGTTTGGTCTATATTATTTTTTTATTTTAAGATTTGTTTAATCTGAGTGGGGATGTTTTTCACCATTTATTGACTTAATTTTTAGAATGTTGAGCTTCTTTAAGACTTGAAAGGTTTGGCTCTTGAAGCAACATTCTAATTTCTTCCATTTCTTACACTTCACATACATTTTGTTTTGGATAATGGTTGCAAATGAGAGCTACTCCTTAAATATTTAGCTGTTCCAACAGAAAATTTTCTGACTGGTTAATTTGCTGTTAAAAATTGCAGTTAAAAATTGTGCAGCATTTCACTTATAATAGTCACCTATTATATAGAAAAGTCCAGTTTAGATATTCTGTGTGAACATTCAGCTATATTTCATATTTATGAATTCAGTTAACAGTCCTGAGATAAAAATGCACTTTACAAATTTCAGGTGGTCGTATCTCTGATTCCCAGCACGTAATTGTGATAAAATTTTTGGCTGTGTAAGGTGTATAATTAACTATGTATGTGGTTCAACTACGTATATGGGGTCTCCAGCTACTGGTGGTCATGTTGAGCTTTTATTACCCACATGAATTCTTAGTTACTCCCTGCCAGGGTTGGCTTAGGAGCTCTGCAGCGTAGGTTGACTCTGGCAGGGATAATCTGGTCAAGTTGTAAATTCCCAATATGTTACTTCCCCAGAGAAGTTGTCTGTGTTACAACTCTCTAAATTATAAACTTCTAAGAAAGTGGCTTTTAAATTATTCTACTAGGCCTATCAGTATTTGTTCCTGTGTAGAAAATGCAAACTGTTTGGAGTCCGTTTGTAGTCTGAATTAGAAGCTTTTGCTATTTCTGTGAAGGACTGCAACAAGGACAGTGCCTACTATTAAACCCTTCAAGGGCTGAGATCCTCAGGAGTTCTAGCAGATTAGTGCTGTCTCTCTCTTAATGGTCATTTTGCACACAGATCTTGGAATGCACATGTCTCAGCAGTGAAAACAGTGTTGTTCTTCACTGTTTCATGGCTGTTTGAATTCTTCAGTGGAAGATTACTTAGGCACTGAATAGTAGGTACTCATTTTGGATGGATTTTTTTTTAGTATGTCTTGGAGATGCCCTGAAAGTTACTTGGCAAGTACTACAGAAGGACACCATTTTTTATTTAGTATTCCAGAAAGGTCTTACTTCTCAGGTTTTCTGTGCTTTTTCTAGCTTTGTATTTGCTGTAGTTTAAAATGAAGTTTTTAATCTTTCTTTCCAGAAATAGCTCAGCTAGCTAATTGTGACAGTGGGACAGCAGAAACTCTGGAAGTCGATGAATCAGTAAATGTAAGCTTTCCTGTTATGTTGCTGCTTTTTCTGAATATGAGCAAGGAAAATGTGTTGTGTTCCCCCTAACCCTGCCTGTTGTAATTTTTCCTGGTATATGTAAACACATTGAATTCACGTTGGTTAATCCTCACACGAATGCCATGATGGTCAGCAGACAGAAAGCTTTCAAAAAGTATAACAAAGCATTCTACCTATTTTCCTAGATATTTCAGGGTCTTTAGCTTTCATGAATTTAGCACCCAACATGTGGCACTAGGTTTACCACAAAATCCACCACTGCTTGCTTTGTTTCTATTCAATCAATGTATTTCTTTTTCTTTTAGAAGTACATGTAAACTGTTTAATAAAACAAAGTATTTTAAAGAGATTTTAAAACAGTCCATTCACACAGGTAGCTAATGATGAAATTGAAAGACTCTGAGCAGATCCATGGAAGAGACAGGAAGAAATGAGTACGCCAGCAAATAGCCTGGATTCAGAAAATTAGTTTAGAATTTGGAAGGTTGTGCATCATTCTTCTGAGTCTGGATTTGGAAATATTTGCCTACAGTAATGGGTATCTTATAGTAATATTTGTCAGATATTTGCTCAAGATGGCAAAAAAAGAATGAGTTGAACCAGTTAATTGGGCTGAATATTGTGGGCTTAAATACTGTTACTTTAAATTATAATTTTTAAAATTTGGTTCTTATACCTTGGACTTCAGTCAACAGAGTACATGAAGTTCTAACAATTTAGTCTTGATTTTCAGTGCAAATGGATAGAGAAAGCAAGTGCAGTTTTAGGAGAGCTGTGGATAATTCAGTAGTACTTTACATGTATTTACAAATGTTAGCAGGCATGGCTTATCTGTTAAACTAGTTCTGACATGTAGTAGAAAAGACATCATTCTCTGGTACTTGTCATATTGGGGTAATTTCTGACTTTCTGGCAAAATGCCACTTACAAAGCCATAATTCCATAATTGGCAGAGTGGGTGTTTTTTATTGTGCTGCTTTTGTTCATCTGCATTTATAATGCTGTATTACACCTGAGCAGTATTTAGTGGAAGTTTAGTGATAAACTGGAGAAAAGACAGAATAACTAGAAGGCTTAAAGGAAGTGCTGAACTACTTAAACCGAATCTGAGGTGTGAAGTGGCTTAGCATTTGCTAAGAAATTGAACTTCTGAAGTTATTTGTGTTGTGCAAATGCAGAAGAAATACAGGAAGGATGATGCAGTGTAATAAAGGAATGTAAATAGGGGAAATTATGAAATGAAATCAGTAAAGAAAAATTCCAGATATTTGGAGACATCTCAAAGTGTAACTGTGGAATAAACACACGTGGGAGAAGTGATAGGAAGCATAACTTTCAAGTACAGGACTGATCACAAGCATCATTAATATGCAATTAGGAAGAATCCTGTACTCCCAGGCAAGCATTTAATTAAAAATGTTCCAACCATCTCTACTTTCACCTTTTAACTATTAGCAAACTGCCTGGGTAGGGATCATGGAACTTCCTGGATATTTGGAAAACTTTTTAAAATGATACTGTGGGTTTGGAATGTGGAGTCCTGTGTCCTCATCTTTCTGCCCCGCACCACAATTCTAATTCACACACCTTCAAGATAAATTAAAACTTAAAAAAAGGAATTGACATACTCAAAACAACTTGATTTTGAAAAAATTCTGATGAAGTAGATAAAAGTGACTCTCTGTACTTGGAATTAATGCCTTTTTATCTTTCATGCTTTTCTCTTTCATTTTGTGTCTCTTTTCACAATGTATCTGAAGTTATACCATGCTCTATCCTAACCTTAGTTTGAAATGTGCAACAATTTATTTGAATGAACAAGAGCTCATCAGCAGTTTGCTACTACCAGGCCATAGTATGAGAGTCAGATTCACTAAAATGGGAAGGCAGTGCCAAATGAAAGCCTTGTGGGATTCACCAAGTCCGAAATTCCAGACAAGAATTACCAGTAACTACTTTACCAGAAACTTTTGTGGCTGTAACCTTTGCATGTAGATACATGGACAGTTTGCTGTAGTGTAGCAGATACATGTTTGATGAAAAAGCAGCTCTGCTTCTGGAGTCCCTTGGTCCCTCTGTGTGCAGGCTGTGTGGCTAGCTGTCCAGAGCTCTTACCTGGTTAATCAGGATGACAGCCTGTTGATCATTGGGGGTTTTTTGTTACGATTTTTTTTGTTTTCACCTCATTTTGAGAAAAAGTGCTATATTAACTTTGTTCTTTCTCATCTCTTACTTTGAAGAGCTCTAATACCTCACTGAAGCTGCAGAGGAAACCTCGGGAAAGTGATTTTGAAACAATTAAACTGATTAGTAATGGAGCTTATGGGTAAGTAATCCCTGAGTGTGAGAGGTCTTTTGCATTTTATTTTTGCTTAACTTTTATTTCTTATTTCAGGGATCTTTGTGTGGGGGAATGAGTTTGCACTGCTGCTTTTTTCATTTTGCTTTCCTGTTCTGATACTACTATTTGAAGTTTATGAGGGTTTTGGAAAGTGTGCTAGACAATAATGCATTACTGTGTGCTACAGTAAATTAGAGTACTGAATAGTAAATCACAATGATTTTTCAGAAGTAGATAAACGCTAAAGATGAAATCTGAACAAATGAAAAGGCAGATTTAAAATCACCTTTATAATCCTGGAAAGAGCCTGTGTTTATGAAGATAGAAGACAGAATAAAAACTTCTTTTGTGGGGAAACTAATAAAAATGAATGCTTGCTTGGCCTAAAAATATTGGTGAAATAGAAGTAGATTTTCTGAATTAGGGCAGCAGTCTTTTGTTACTTCTCCATGCATACTCTTCTAATCCTTGAGTTTTAACTATTTAGCTTTTAAGGAATTGCTGTTACTTTATTAGTTTCTGGTTACTTGGAAATTGCACAACTTACTGCCCAGTGAGTAAGTCACCTGGAGATAATCTACAAGACTAAGAGAAAATTTTGGTAACCTGTACTTTAAATGAACACATACTTTCTGAACACAAGACATCTTCTGGAAGGTACTGTGCAGCAGTGGTGTCTGTCTTTAGTCACCTTTCCTGCTACAGTGTTAGAGCCTTGTTTGGTTCCTCCTCTACAATGGAATGTATCAAGAAAGGAACTGTTGGTCTGTGTAATCTGCAGGAACGGGAGGGTTGTGTATTGGTTCAGAAAAAGAGGGGTTGCCATCTTGAGATGAGGAGCCCATGACCAAGTGAGACTCGGAGCTTGGCAGTGGAGAAGGACTGTGCTGCTCTCCAGCACAGACCCCGTTAGACTGATCCTGCTCTGCGCTCGCTGCCTCTGCTTGAGGTAGGAAGCAATAGTGACCTGATAGAATTGAGCACTCTTTGAAGAAATCTTGGACATAGGACAAAAAGCACCTGCAATCTACTCACTGGAGTTTTCTGTGCCTGTTCATTGGCCTAAGGCTGATGGGCTCTCTCTGATGATACTTGATTAAAGTTTAGTACTGCCTAGTACTGTTGGTCATGACAGCTTCTGTGAAGGCTTCTTGTATCTAGATGTGTTTACACAGCTCAGCAAAAGTCCTGAATGAAATAGCATAATTCGAATTAAAGTTATGTAAATATTCAAGTACAACTTCTCACTAGGCAACCTCTGCTCAGTTTTCTCAGAATATCTCCATAGCCAAACTCACTGCTTACTATATGTCAGCATCTCCCAATTACCCCACAAGCCTTTCAGCAGTTAGCAGTAGATGCTGCTTCTCTCCCTGGATGCACCACTTTCTCCTTCCCTTGGCAGGTGTTAAGTCCCCTCCATTCCTCCTAGTATCTGTCTAGTGGAGGAGCATAGGAGGAACTGTGTGGGATGGGCCTCTGTTGGAGAAGGGGATGTCAAGAGTTACTGAACCTGCCAAGCCTCCCAGCAGTTTTTGGGTGCTGAGGGAGAGGAGGGAGCAGCTGCAGAGGGGCATACTGCACTCAGTAGTGTGAGGCCTGGCACCTGAAGTCAGAGGTTCAGTAGACCTGTAGGTCTTGCTCCAGGGGTATTACAGTCCAAAGGAGCCTCGATGAGCCACTGAGAAGTACAGACTGGAGACAACTGTCCATCTGAAACCAGAGGCAAGTAAGGATCTGAAAGGCTAGAAAAGAACGGATGAAAAGCCATGGCCACCTCTGGCACACATTATTTTTTTCCCCCCTCATATTTGTGACTGGGAAAATCAGCACTTACAAAATATAAAAGCCAATGATATGCATAATTGGCGAGGTAATGTTTTAAAGGTTGGATGAGACCCTGTTAAATCTCTGAAGAAAAGTAGAGCTTACAGAGAATTAATATCTTGGGTTGTATTCGGATTCTTCATGAAACATTATTGTCTTTAGCAAATATAAAAAAAGGGGTAGGCTGATGGGTTATACCATGGTAGTATTAGTGGAAGTTGAAAAGCTCATCAATGTAGTAGAGTGCTGTTACTTCCACTTCCATCCTTAAGGAAGCAATAGCAAAGTAGATTTTGTTGATTGGAATTTTTCTTTTAAATAGTTACTTCTTAGAAGCAAAATCAAGAAGAGAAAACAAACAGCCTCTTACGATTCATGTAGAGGGAAAAGAACACCCTCAGTGAAATGTCAGATAATAAACAGAATGTATTTACTTCTAAAAGTGAGTTTGCACCTATTAAATACTATAAGTTGAAGAGGCTTGTGCTGCTAAATTCTCTAGGATACCACTGTTTCAAAACTCTGTGTGCTTGTAAAATCAACAAACCAATTTTTTTAATTAAGTGGATTTTTCATTTTTGTCTTGGCACAAATACAGTTGATGGTTAATTTACTCAAAAGTATGGTCAGACTTAAAGTGGAACATATCAAGATAACCTAAATGCTCTCTAACCCATCTACAAAATGTAGTGTAATAAACCAATAATACCTGTTCCATGTGAATATTAAGTGATAAACTCTCCCAAAGACATTTATTGCAGTTCAAGTATAAACAGCTGAAATAAAAGTTCCTGTTGCATGCTACAAGGTTTATTTTTTTTCCTCTCATGTTTTTCCAGGCCATTAATTTTTTGAAATAATACAAATATGTGTGAATTCTACCTGTACTTCATTGTTATATTCTCAAAGAGTGTCAGTGGGTGTGTTTTGGACTCTGACATTAAAGGTTCAGTATGCTGTAGTCATATTTTACTTACTTTGAGGCTATAATGGAGGGTTTAATTCTGAACCAATTAAAGAAACCCCCATCAGTTCTTTTACGGTGCTATGGTGCTTTTGCCTTTATTAGTGCAAGTTTTGACTGCTTGACATTTTGTTGATTTTGGCATGCTGTAGCAGAGTTTTGTCAGATATGTTAAACTTGATGAGTTTAAATACAAACTACTGGCTTTGTGAAGATTTGAGTAAATATCTTAGCAGTTCTCTGCTTTAAATTGATTGGGTAAACTCATTTGTAGTGCAATTAAATGACTGTATAGTAGATGAGGTGTAGTCGATGAGGCTTTTGGGAATGGCTAGGAATATACAAGAAGTTAAACAAGCTGTGAATCAGTAAACATAGGATTTCTGGCCAAGTCATTAAGGGTTTCACAAGCTGTCTATATGACTTTTTTCAGTCACGCAAAACTTTTCATACATCCCAAATTTTAAACTTTTTCTGCAATCACAGCAACATTTTTCTGTATCCCAACTTGCACAAGGTAGCAGGTAGTAGTAGTAGTCCATCTCTTCAAGTTAGCATCAGTCTGGTTTCTCCTGTAACAGCTCAACAAAATAAGTATTACGTTTGATCTCAGGGAAGCGAGTGATGTTAGTATGTCTTCACCAATGTACATCTGTATCTGCTTAAAGCAAATGCATGATACCACTTTTGCTCCTGCCTGGAATGCTCTGTCTGTAATTGCAATATGTGCATGAAATACTGGCTAATGGTGTTGATTGATAAATTTAAAAACTCATAAGCAGTGTTGTCTTGAGCAGCTGTGGCACCTAACCTGTAAGTATTCATTCCCGTTCCTTCTCTACTCTGTTCATAGTGCTGTAGTGGGAATGGGACTAGGGAAGTTACCGAGCTGTAGAATAAAACCCCATTAATCAGGTTAATTTATCATCAGCCTGGCAGCCACTGAAGTAGAAGGGGACAGGGGGAAGTGTGGCTTTATAGGTTCACTTAAGTAGTACCAGCCAGTTTACCCATCAGAATTTTGGACTGCAGTTTCATCACTTTGAGTCTGTGTTTACTATTTACTAGCTACCATAAAGATAGAAGTCATTGCTACTGCAAGGTATGGAGAGGTGGTTTTATTTTGCAAAATTGATGACTTATTAGAACAACTCAGACTAGTACCAATTGTGAAAGAAGGATCAAAGCCATCACGTTCTCTTCATCACGTTGCGAGCTTCTCATTTCTTTCTAGGTGGACTAAGGTAAGTCTGAAATACTGCAGAGAGTAGGCTGGTCAGATCGTCCCAGAGCTTGGAAGACCAACACTGCACTGGATGCTTGTATGTCAGGACTGCTGCAGTGCTTTAGGTAGCCTTTCCCTCTGCCCCTGAGTAACTGATCTGATGACAGACATTGCCTGGCTAGGAGGTGGTCCAGTGCTGCTTTTAAATTCTGATTTTAAATAACTCTCTGTAAACTGTACCATGTTGCTGTAACATGAATCACAGCCTCATAAATACCTTCTCTTCACTGAAGGCAACATCAGACTTCATTCTAAACAGTATCTCTGCAGGAAATTGCTTGTGAAAATAAAACAAAACTCGTCAGCAGGTGAAATTTTAAAGCAGTGAGTACAGTACCTGTGCCTTCACAAGGAATTCAAGGTCCTTTGACAGATTAGAAAATCAGGTCAAAACAAGTAATACAGCTATATTAGCCCTAAGCACTGAATGTACACTAGATTGTAAAATGGGTCTAAAAGCTGAAGTTACTGAAGAGCTGTCAATTGGGCCTGAAGCCTGTCTGTCAAGTTTTTTCAATAATTAGAGATTTTTTTAGTTCAGAGAAAAAACCCCAGGAATTATTGCTGCAAAATTGGAGTGATAGATTGCATAATATTTAAGTTGGACTAATTCAGGTAACCAGTTCAATATTTTAGCTTTTTTTGGTCATCTTAACACTTTGTGCACAGTGTTTGATACTTGTGCCTAGCAAGAGGTATTATGGAGATATTTTTTCAAGCTGGCATTTTATGTTAGAAGTGAAATAAGGTAATGTTTGGGCAGTGCCAAAGTTGATGAATGTTCTTACTTCTGAAAATGAAGCTTTTTAGCTATGTTGAACTACAGCATCAGTAAAATGCAAAGCACTTGCATACCTGTTGAAATCGCACAGCAAAACCAGAGGATGTTTTGGAAATTCTTGTTGCGACGTTGCAAAAACAGAAAGCTTGGGAGTTGGATGGGAAAGCAATTCTTCACTTGAAACAATCGGAGGACTGCAACAGTACCGCTCTGGTTGTGGCTTTGCAGGCAGACAGGGCATGCCACTGTCATTGAATGTATCAACAGGGCAATCTGGGTGTTCATCCTACATTGTTTCTGTGTCAAATAATCCCTAAATGTGATATTGTCTTTATAATATACTGAAGATCATGAGCAGCATTTAATGATAAACATCCTGCAGGCTGGGGGGTTCGCTCTTTGCTGGAGTTACTGTAATCAGAGGATGTGGGGATATTAAACATTTTTGTATGCTGAAGATTCATGTAGCATAAACAGTGGATAGGCATGTGTAAAAGCGAAAGAGACTATTGTGTTGCCATTGTCTTGTGAGTCTGGAACACTTGAACAAAACAGGATTTTCTCAGGAATAACAGAATCCTGGAGGAAAGTGATACAGTTGTCTGCTTGTGACTGTGAGACTGGAGAATGAAGTTTAGACAGCTGGGAAAATAGAGCCAACATGTCCCAGATACTGACTGGATTAAAGAGTCCTTGAAGCTTACTGGTTAATCATTTTTAAATATGGTAGTATTGATCTTACAGATGCACATGAGCTGCAGGGAGGATTTATTAAGGTGCTGTAATGATATACTCTGGTATAATCTGCCTTTCAAAAGTGCATCTTGGCACAAAGTCCAATTTAAAACTCTTGAGTGTATGCTGAGTCCTCAGTCTGTCCTCAGTTCTTTCACATAACTAGTTTTTTTAAGGAACTAAGGCTTCAGGCATTACTTTCCTACGTGCCAGGAGTACACAGTGGGACTGAAACAGGGAAAAGAAAAGATGAAATTACAGGAGATGAAGAAGCTAAGGCTAAAAGACACCTGATAGCAACAAACAAGAGCGGAAAACAAAAAAAAAAGGGAAAGAAAAGCACAGGAAATAGTTGTAATGAAGTGGTGGAGAGAAAACTGAATGAAGCAGTAGGAAGAGGTGCAGGACAACAGGCATGAAGCCAGCAGGGAGAGATACTGGAGCTGTATTCCAGCTTGAGAGGGGCAGAAGGGAGTGAGATTCAGTAGGAGGCACAAAGGGTGGAGTTTGTCTTGAGGTTTGCCCAGGGTGGTTTTCACCTGCTTCATAATCATGTAATGTCTTTTACCCACTCTGTGCTTAGACAAGAACGAGGGATTAATGAAAGCTTTTAGAATCAGTAAGAGAAAGTTTCCTGTCTAGAAAGTTTTTCTCAACAAAGGAAAGGAGAAATGTTTTTAGTGCCTGTAACTGTGGTCTCTGTGGGAAGATCTTCATAGAAATAGTAAGCAAGAGTTGCTTTTTGTATTTAAATAATTATATGCTGATAATGGGACCTCATGGGGGGACAGTAAATTGAATTTAAAAATTCCATAATTGGGTCCTATTTTTTCCCCTCTGTTTTCTCCTTTTAGTCCTTTCTTTCCATAAACACTCACTACTGTGAATTATATTCTGGAGATGGTATAAGCATTAAATGCTACAAAGTAGATTTCAAGCAAGGCAAACATTTTCAGGATTTGCTTCAAGGGATTTTGAGAAATGCAGCAGTAATGTCCTGTGTCAGTGTTCCTCAAGAGGGTGATTCCTTCTTAGCTTTGAAAGACAGAAGGTTTGCCCAAGTGTGGTTTTCTTTCCCTCTGCTTCCCTCTCTGCCTTTTACCTTATCCAACCAAACGCACAGGAAACTTTGTACCCAGCACCCCAGCGGAAATCCTGCTTGTCTAGATAAATCATAGTCCCACGTTACCAGTTGGTTAATGCTCTGATCTTTTTTTTTCGGGTTGCCTACTGATGACCTACTTCTGATACAGATCAGTGCTGCTGTCAGGGACTGAAGAAGAACAGAGGGTTTTGCTCCTTGCAATGAGGGAGCTGCCCCATCAAGCAACTTCCGAGCAACCTTCATAAAAAACCTGTGACATGTTTTGAAATCCCTTGGACTGAGTCATAATTACCTTACAGCAAACATATGGAAAAAGCATTTGTCACAGTGATTTGTAACACTGTGCCATAACTGGGTTTTGTATGTAAACCTTTGTTAATGGGAATGCCCAAAATCCACTTGAGCTGAGCACTTGCTATTATATCTGTTGTTTGTTTGGGGAAGGTGAGAGTAAAGGGGAGGAGCGTTGTATGGTTTTAGTTTGGGTTCTAACTTGAGTGGATTGAGAGTCGTTGAGGTTATGAAGCAAAGTGAGATTTGTAACCATTCTTTGGTGTGAAAGACACATCAACTACAGACTTGGAAACAAGTCTTTAATATAAATACAGTTTTTTTAAAAATATTTTTAATTAAAAATGTATTTTAAAATGTATTTTCAATACTTAATCAAACTTTTTTCTTTCTCTCTCCCATTTGAACTTTTCAGTGCGGTTTATTTTGTGAGACACAAAGAAACCAGACAACGATTTGCCATGAAGAAGATTAATAAGCAGAATCTCATCCTCCGAAACCAGATCCAACAGGCCTTTGTTGAGCGTGATATCCTGACATTTGCAGAAAATCCCTTTGTTGTCAGCATGTATTGCTCCTTTGAAACAAGACGTCATTTGTGCATGGTCATGGAATATGTTGAAGGTAAAATGTCCTGTTTTGTAGAGGAGAAAGAGTTTTCATACACCAAGAAAGAAAAGTAACCCAAAAAGTACTTGTGTTACAGAAGTCCCCTCCGTGTGTCCTCTGTATTCTGGCAGTTCAGATTTAGGATATAGATCCAATAGTAAGGTGTTTTGTTGGTTGGTTGTTTTTTCCCCAGTCATTGTCTCCCAGTAAACAGCTTGTAAAACACTTGTGCTGCAGCTGTAATGGGGAATAACTGCTCTTACAGTAAGTTCCTTATAGATTCTAATAAAAAGTGAGCTAGCATTCAAAGTTCATGTGGAAATGTTTGCTTGTTTTGTGGAGTTCAAATTTTCATTACCACGTATTGAGGCATTTGTATTAGTTACTTTTACAAAGAATTAGGAAAGAAGAGACAATTTGAAAAGGTGCTTATGCTGAAGGAGAGCAGTGGGCAGAAGGGTATGGTTGTGTGGGCTTCCCTGCCACCTTTCTTTTTCCTTTTTTCTTTTGTTCCCATAGGTAGCAGCATGTACTTTATTGGTGTCTTGGTTTGAGGGAAAACCAAAATGTTTACCAAAGACCAGAGAAGATTCCTCCTCAATAATCACATCACTCCTTATTACATTTAAGAAAAAAGGAACTTTAATTAGAAAATGGATATAAGAAGGATGACCGTTCCTAACTACTATAAATATATGTATATATCTATATGTAGATATAGATATAACTGTAAACAGATCAGAGCAAACTACTCCCCCAGCACAAAATGTAAAAAACCGAAAGAGAACAACCCCCAAACGGCAGGTTCCTCCTGGAGCAGTTATATTTATGCACAGTGTCAGTGTCACACCTGGGCTGGCTGTGAGGTGAATTCTCAGTCTTTTCCCAGCGAGACAGAGACAAGGGGGTGAACACTCATGTGGACTCTCTCTCTCTCTCTCTCCCTCCTGTCTTTTGTTCAAAAAGAAGATGGCTGGGAGTAGAGGAATGATGATAATTCCCAGGAATCTCCTTGCAGTCGGTACCCAGGAAGGAAAAAAAAAAATTGCAGCGTGTCTCAAAGCAGCCATAACTCTCCTCCTCTCTCTCCTCCTCTCTCTCCTCCTCTCTCTCCTCCTCTCTCTCCTCCTCTCTCTCCTCCTCTCTCTCCTCCTCTCTCTCCTCCTCTCTCTCCTCCTCTCTCTCCTCCTCTCTCTCCTCCTCTCTCTCCTCCTCTCTCTCCTCCTCTCTCTCCTCCTCTCTCTCCTCCTCTCTCTCCTCCTCTCTCTCCTCCTCTCTCTCCTCCTCTCTCTCCTCCTCTCTCTCCTCCTCTCTCTCCTCCTCTCTCTCCTCCTCTCTCTCCTCCTCTCTCTCCTCCTCTCTCTCCTCCTCTCTCTCCTCCTCTCTCTCCTCCTCTCTCTCCTCCTCTCTCTCCTCCTCTCTCTCCTCCTCTCTCTCCTCCTCTCTCTCCTCCTCTCTCTCCTCCTCTCTCTCCTCCTCTCTCTCCTCCTCTCTCTCCTCCTCTCTCTCCTCCTCTCTCTCCTCCTCCCTCCCTCCCTCCCTCCCTCCCTCTCTCTCCTCAGTCCTGGCTCTCCAAGTGCAAACCTTTGTGTTGGTAGGGTGACAAAAATTCTCTGAGGGACTCCTCCCAACACCACCCCCTTCCTGTGTTTGAACCTTTAACAATTGGTATCCAGGTGAATCCTTGTACTGCTCTCTCTCCTTCCTTCACACTGTGTTTCCAGTACAGTAATTGATAGGGTTACAGCTGAGTCATCTGATTAGAAAATAAACATTTATGACAATTATTTGTGTCCCTTCCTGCATCATATATGGATTTTACTGACACACATCAGACTTTATTGTGTCATCTAGAACATTTGTCCTGCTTTCACAGGTGGAGACTGTGCTACTTTGATGAAGAATATGGGTCCCTTACCTGTAGACATGGCAAGGATGTACTTTGCAGAGACTGTTCTGGCCTTGGAATACCTTCATAATTACGGAATTGTACACAGGGATTTGAAACCAGACAAGTATGTATATGAAATATAACTGAAAGAGGACTTTGAAATTGCTAGACAAAATATGGGAGGTTTAAACTTGCTTAGACTATATTTGTGGGGTTTTTTCTTACAAATTCTGTATAAATTCACAGTTCTTACACAGATGTGAATTTTTGTTACTTGCAGTAACAGAAAATGCTTTTTTTTCCAAAATAGCTAATTAAGAAATTTCTGTGTTTAAGATGGAAGAGACTATCAGTGTAACTAAAAAAAAGGTACTGCTCTTCTGGTTGAAATGGATGGAAGAATGCATTTGGTTATTAAGGAGAAGTTTTTTTTCAAAATACACTTAAACCAGTGTTCAATACAAAATGTCGGCTTGCAGATATTGGCATATATGAAGACAAGATTGAACAAATGGAGAAATATTTCTTACTGCATAGTTTTTGAGGGTTATTTTGTTTTTCGAGGCAGTGTTTTTAATTTCAGTATTTAAAAGTACAGTATTGCTCCTATACTTGTGAATTAACGTTATAGCAATTAGATGAAGTGCAAAATATGGCCATTACAACTCTATTAATCTTCTTCCTGTTTCACATTAAAAAAAGAATTGGAGTCATGGATGTTAATAGATGATATCTTCATAGTGTGATACCATAGGACAGTGCAGTTTTAGTTACTAACTTAATATCTGAGAGGTTTTTTTAAATGCATGACTCGACTTGCTACAGAGAGAAAATGCTCACCTCACTTCAAAAGCGATGTGTAGCCTATTTTAGGTATTTCAGATGATTGCTTTCTCTTTCTTCAAAGCTTCTAGCTTTCAGCTCTCAAGACTTTATATAGTTTTGTAACACATAAAAAGTTTGTTTACTTCTGATAATAATAGTAACAAAAGTAAGACTGAGATTTTTAACCTGTTTGATTTGTACCTAGTTAAATTACTTCTTAAGCTGTATTTATACTTTTACAGTGCTAATGAAACATTTTTCTGTAGGTATTTTAACAGTGTGAACAATTACAAGCAGAGAATGTTGAATTACATCACAATAACTTCAAATCTTTCTATTTTTCAGTTTATTGGTAACATCCATGGGCCATATAAAGCTTACAGACTTTGGCCTGTCGAAAGTGGGGCTTATGAGTTTGACGACTAATCTCTATGAGGGTCACATTGAGAAGGATGCCAGAGAATTCCTCGACAAACAAGTAAGAAAGAGCATTTTTCATTTCTACATTGAGTGATCACATGAAGTACTGTTTTTGCCACCAGAATGTGCTGTGATAGTGAATTAACCATTGTTATTTCTGCTCTGGTTTTGCAATTGAGTGTGTCAGTTTAGTGATGCCGTGCAGATTATTCTAGGCCTTTCAGTTTCTACATTAGGATCTATTAGAAAGATGAACAACCTCGTTGTGTTCAAGTGAATCTGTGAGAGAGACAAATGGGAAACTGTTTTTGTTAGGAATTCAGAAGTCTCAGCAGAGTACTTGTGGAGCTCATTATGCGTTGTAAAACCAAGGATGCTAAAATCTGTGCTATGGCCCATTTCTCTTTAAGCATGCCTCATTACCATTGCTCACAATCTGTTCATGGTAAAAGTTCCTTAAGATAAAACCATCATAACCTTCATGTAAAGATAGTTGTAAGTTAAATAAAATACTTCCTATGATGGATTTGCATGCACCAAGCTCAAACTGTCCTTTGCTTGACAGATATGCAAATGTTTTATTATGATGCTTCCTAATGTAGGTAGGTTGTTAGAAAAGCATTAGCTGTTAGACAAACTCAGCTGTTACGCAGACTAAGCCGGACTGAATTCCATTTTTCCATGTTTCCGTATGATTTCAAGAATTATAAATGATGTGATATAGCTCAGTTAAACTTGTTTTACCATCATGCTTGTTTTCTTTCTTTTAGGTCTGTGGTACACCTGAATACATAGCTCCTGAAGTGATACTGAGGCAGGGTTATGGAAAACCAGTGGACTGGTGGGCTATGGGAATTATTCTTTATGAATTTCTTGTTGGATGTGTGCCATTCTTTGGAGATACACCAGAAGAGCTGTTTGGACAAGTAATCAGTGGTGAGGATCATCACAAAAGAAAAATGATTCAATTTCTGTTAATAGTAAATGTATTTACAACTTTACTGATACTAGGTTTTCAAGCTAGTTTTGCTCAAAGACTCCATCTTTATTGTAATATTGAAAACCGAAATACACTATCAAAATAGTAAGGATAAATTTGGATTAAAAACTGAACTTACTGTATATTGTTGCTAAGTACAGAAGTTCAGTGATATGTAATACAATGGTTGAGCTGCATTGTTTATAAAAGTAAAGCAGTATCAGTAAAAAAGTAGTGCTGCTATGGCAATAGTGATTTCAGTCTTTGGCAAAGAAATCATACCAGGAAAGAAACAGTTAAATGTCCATAAACTGGAAAATGCCTTATGGCACAATGGATAAATTAACAAATATGTAATAAAACTCTAAAACAAATGTCTCCCAAATAATAAATAATGAGAAAGAGAAGGAAACAAACTCAGTTCACAGATTGTTAATGATTTCATTGGTGATTGTTGTAGTGTAATGTTACTTCTGTAGCAGCTGTTCTTCTTCCATTTAAAATTGCAGACTGACCCTAAGTGTTGTTATGTGACATAACTGAATGATAATTAAAAAGAATTGTTTACTGTCCTACCTGCTGTTTGTTTCCATAAATTTCCCGGATGTATAGATGTAGAGGGTTTCTATCCACTACTGAGTATTTTGCAGTCTCTTTTACGGTCTTCATAAAAGATCCGGAAGCTAAGAATTCACCTATGGTTCCTTATTCTCTGAGGATGCAGCTTGACCCCCTTTTGTACTTAAGGAGACACTCTGTCATCATCTCTGAAGTTGAAAGCCAGGCTTGTTTGTAAACTGCATTGAAGTGCCTGTGACCTCTTTATGCAACATTCTAGTTATTCGTAGATATATAACCATGTTGTGTTCTGATGTGATGTACTGAGTGGCAAAAAGAATGAACTGTTTAATTAACACAAGCAACAAATGATGTCTTTTTTCAAAATGCCTCATGGCTGCAATACATATTCATGCTTTATTTTCCAAATCAGATTTAAACTGCAGTGGAAGCTGTAGGCAGGAAAACTCATGATTTTATTGCATTTCCAGACACATGCACCTGTGTCTTTATCCTTACACTGACTTGGAAAAAAGAGGACGGAATAGCCTAAAATTAATGACAAAATTTGTACTTTAGACTTTTATTTTGCATGTGGCAATAATTTTATGTTTTGTAAAATATATTATGTGTTACAATCTAACTGATACTTACATAAATATCTTTATTTGTTTGAAGGTGTCCATTTATCTTATAGAAATTATTTATAGAAGTGTATTTGTAAACCTGATCTGTTTCCACTCACTCTCCAAGGCTGTTGTTTAGCTTAGTTTCTTGTTTTGATGTTGACTTACAATTTTTTTCTCTTCCCTTTGAAATATGCTTAATTACTGAAATAATTCTTAGTCAATATCTCCAGGACCACTCTTGTTCGATAAGTTTTGTGTGCTAAAATAAACGGTCCCCTTGCATTGACTGTTCAAGCCGTGTTGAAGAGCTCAAACTGTAGCCTAGGCTTTTATTCCAGTTATTGTGGGCAAAATCTTGAAATTCTACTTCAAATTCTACTGTAAAATCTTGCTGCCACCTTCTTCATTGTAGGTTGCCTTTCCTGCTCCCCAGTTTCTTCCCCCAAGGACAACTGTGGGAGGCCTGGCAAAAGTGATACAAGTTTAAAATATAGCTTCTGAAACAGATACATTTCACAACTGTTTATTTCAGTACCTTTCCTTAAAGTCTGAAATACGAAGGTTAAACTTGTATATAGTTTCTGATGATAATTTCTCCAGATATGATTATTTTGAAGGAAAAGTCTGGGTCACATAATGACAACAAAATTCTTAACAACCTTCTGTATTTCTGGAGCTCCTAGTGTTCTGTTTCTGTGATGCCAAAGTCCTTGAACCTTTCAAGACCCTTCTGCAGAGTTTTATCTAAATATACATTTCTGGAGATAGCTTCTGCAAAAAGCCAGACAGAACTTGCTCTGCTGCTGTTAGTTCATGTTCATATGCAGGGTATCCTGTCTTGATTGACTGATGTAGGAAAAGCCATAATACTGTAAGAATCTGTAGAGTGAGGTGGTTTTCCTTGGAAGTACAAGACTCTTGTAAGAAAAGCTCTATTGTGGTGTATGTCTTCAGAGCAGAATCTGATACCTGGACCCTTAGTCATGGCTATAATGACTTCAGTGGGTCTCCTGGCATTATAGAAGGAGTAGAGGTGTGAGCAGCAACTGCTGTGTCACGTTGGCTGTGTTCATCTTAACAACAGTTTTCATGAAAGTCAGCTACAATTTAAACCATGATTTGGGGGGACAGGGAGAAGAGTGTACAAGTTGTGCTGGTATTTTGAAAAAGTTTTTCATGAGCGAAGTGTTCTTTTGTTCTGTTACTGAACACTGGTTTGGGTTAAAGGATGCTTCCAAGGAAAAGGGGAACAGAATACATTTATGGAGTCTGTATAGAGAGCGTAAAAATTGGAAGTAATTGGTATCCAGGAGAGTAACTTGAAAAAGTTGCTTTAACTCTGCTCTGCAGCATGCTAGGTAATGATGAGTGCTTTCACACAGTTCGTGCTGAATGCTCAGATCAGACTTCAGTAAAAACAAACAACTTTCTTGGTTTTTTTAGATGAAATCAACTGGCCTGAGAAGGATGAAGCACCACCTCCAGATGCCCAGGACCTGATTACCCTACTGCTCAGGCAGAATCCTTTGGAAAGACTGGGAACAGGTTAGGAGGAACTAATTTTAAATTGTCAATGTTCTAGCAGTAACTTCTGTATTCAGCATTGGAAGCTTTTGTTCATCTTTTTTTTTACTTGGGAAACATCTGTCTGGACAAGCAGTGTGACAACTCACCATTGTAACCAATGGTATTTCATAGATTCAC
The DNA here is from genome assembly GCF_047495875.1 of Pithys albifrons albifrons. NCBI lineage: Eukaryota > Metazoa > Chordata > Aves > Passeriformes > Thamnophilidae > Pithys > Pithys albifrons. The sequence goes on from NC_092497.1 coordinate 23,761,724, forward strand.
ACTGGTAATAGTAACTTAACAAGATGATGACTGTCTTCTTTTTTACTTTTTTTTTAATTTGTTTATTTGTTTTGAGTTTACATGTGCTCATTTGCATTTACTCTGAAGTTGATAATATTTCTCAAAGCAGTTAGGCATTGGATTGGTTTTCTTCATGAATACAGTGTGAGTAACTAAACACAGAAACAGAGAAGGGAAATCAATACACAGCTTCTTTTTTTAGAAGTACCTTAGCCTGTCAAATTAGTTCCTCCAGGTTTTAGGATAGATGATGAGTATTCAAACTAGTTATTTAGAAATGATTCTCTGAGGTTGTGTGGTAAAAAGTCTTGATATTCTTATTCATCAAGCACTATCACCTTGTACGAAAAAGAATTAAAACAAAAGTATGAATGTTAAGAAAGCATTAGGACTAGAGAGCCTGCATGGGCCAGTGAAAGAACTGTACATTATGTAACAGTTTATTTATTTGGGAGTTTCTGTGAGAGGCAGTAATGAAGAATATTATGCATGATTTTTAAGTGATGATATATGGGGGACCCTAGTCACAAACTACCATCCCATTGGGCAAAGCACTAGGTAAACACAGCAAATAAAGGCCTCCTACATAAAAGAACCCAAGTACAAAGGTATGGTCTTGTTTATGTGAACATTTTATGCCATAAATATAAATAGATTGGGGATGCTAAGGAAACCTAGTGGTGGGTTGAGTTGGCATGAGAGCATTTGGAAAATTACTTGCAAAACTGAGTCCAGTGGTCAGATTGTGCTACATATTTTTAGACCTCATTTAAAAAGAAGTTGTTAGAATCAGTTCTTAACTGGCCTTACCACAACTGCTCACGGCAAATGTGAGTATAACCCAGACCCCTAGTTTTATTGACATGGTCCCAAATGACATACCTTCCTTTGGTTTCCTTTGGGACATGTTGAAGTGACTGAGATTAATGAACTGCATGTCCCACTCTGAATGTCAGGGATCTGTGGGAGCAACCCATAGAGTTCTCTGTAACTGATGGACTGGAGTAAGTGGCATCCAGCAAAGTTTATTGCTGTCCCTTGCCCCATAAAGTGTCATGCCCCAGTAGCTTCTGTGCTTGCTGCCTGCTTCATCTGCTGCAGAGGGCACTGCTGCCAAAGGCAAAATGGAAATCCACAACTAGTTTTATTCTCTTAAGTATATTCTTTCCAGTTGTTGGTTTATTGCCAGGATACTTTTTCCTGGTAAACAGTGTGTTAATTCAAGGCTATCACCCTGTGAGGTGGATTGTAAATTCTGCCTCTCTTGCTACAGCTGATTGAGAAAGTGAATTGGCTGGGATAAAGCTGGCTTAACTACTGAAATTGTCAGTGCCACCATGTGGATCACCTGTCATGCTCATTTAGGGACTGATGTCTTTAAAGTGCTTGGTCTGTGTAATAGTTGGCAGTCTGAAGAAGGAAATCAGGCAGCCATTTCTTTGAAGCATGGGGTTCAGAATCTGCAGCAAAATTCTAATATTCTTGAAATATTAGAATCAGCTCACAGAAGTGAAGACTGCAATGTGATGAGTCCCATGAAGGCACTGAAAAATAGCACCATTTATCCCAGGTTCCATCATGCATTTGAAGTGACAGGCCTGTCTGTTAGTACATATTAGAAAGCTGCTTAGCACTTCATGAAAATTGTAATTGTTTATTTGCTCAGGAGGTCTGAATGGCATAGGTAAGTTGAAGGAAGAGAGATAGGTACCTCTTTTGAAGAAGAAAAATGACATGAAAAAGACTTCTTTGGGTTTGAAGTATCTGATACTAATAAAGAATTGTACAATTCTGATGTAATACCTCATTACTGTGCTCAGAAAAATATTCACTCCTTAGCTAGTGACTTAGATGAAATGTGATTTTGGTCTCCTTTGGGAAGCTCTGGCTTCTATGAATTTTTCCCTGGTTCAGTCAGAAAAGCAAAGGACCCAACTTAGAAATCAAACACTGACTTAGAAACCAATCCTGGAGATTTCACGCTTTTTCTATGGCTATTGCCTTACTTAGCCTTGACATAAAGGAGTATACAGGCTGTATGAATGTGCTTGGTGAACCCTGGCTGCCCACGAGATGTACCCACCAAGCTGCTCTGTCCTTTCCCTGCTCAGGTGCATGGGAGGAGAAAATATGCAGACGGCCATGGGTTGAGATAAGGACAGGGAGTTACTGCCATGGGCAAAGCAAACTCAAATCAGGGAAGTTAGTGTATGTAATGGGGTAGGATAATGAACAATAAGAAAAAATTTAAAACACCTTCCCTTCACTCCTCACTTCAACCTGGGCACAGCTTCACTCCTGATTTTCTTCCTCCCTTTGAGCAGTGCAAGAGACAGGAAATGGGGATTGTTGTCAGTGCATCATATGCTGTCCCTGCTGCTTCTTCCTTGTCATGCTCTTCCTTGTCATGCTCTTCCTTGTCATGCTCTTCCTTGTCATGCTCTTCCTTGTCATGCTCTTCCTTGTCATGCTCTTCCTTGTCATGCTCTTCCTTGTCATGCTCTTCCTTGCTTCAGTGTGGGTCCCTTCCATGGAGTGCAGTCCCTCAGGAACAAGACTGCTTCAGCATGGATTGTGTGGGGTCACAAATCCCGCCATCAAACGTGCTCCAGTGTGAGCTGCTTTGTCCGCAGGGCCACAGGTCTTGTCAGGAGCCTGCTCCAGCAAAGGTTTTTGCATGGCACAGTGTCCTTCAGGCATCCACCTGCTCTGGCATGGGGTCCTCCACAGGCTGCACCTGCACAGCTGCTTCACCGTGGTCTTCACCTTGAGCTGCAAGGGAATCTCTGCTCCAGCACCTGGAGCACTTCTTACCTCTCCTACACTGACCTTGATGTCTGCAGGGTTGTTCATCTCACCTGTTCTCACTCCTTTCTTCTGTCTGCTATTGTGCAGCAGTCTTCCCCTTCTTACATGTGTTATCCATGAAATGCTGATCAGCCAGTGGAGGGTCCATCTCGGAGCTGGCTGGCATTGGCCCTGTTGGATGTAGAGAAATCTTCTGGCAGCTTCTCACAGAAGCCACCTCTACAGTACCCCCGCTACCAAAACCATGCCACGTAAACCTGATATGTTCAAGCTGGCAGCAGGTTTTGCTGCTGCAGGTGATTTGTTTGATGTTTAGAATTAGATATACGCTTGTTGATGACATAATCTCCCATCTTCCCAGGACAAAACTTGCAGTATTGCACTGTGCTCTTAGAGTTGTTGTTTAACTTGTGTAATTGTTTTAACTAGTGTAATTATTTAACACATATTACAAGAAGCAGGCAGTAGTCAGTAAGAATATAAATTATAAGGTATTTCCTATAGAAATGTATATTGCTGCCATAAAACACCAAAAGGATCTCTAGGTCAACACTAGTATTTATACTGAGCAACTATTAAGAATCATTCTGCATTATTTTATAACTTGTACTTACCTAGTGCATACATTTATATTTTTATAACTATTAATACTGCGTCTGATGGTTCTGACTGATGAGTAGCTGACAGAAATATCCAGAATTAAATAGAAATGTTAGAAGGGGGGAAATTATATTAGTGCCACCACTGTTAAAGAAATGGGCACAACAGAACTGGGACAGAGAAGATCTCTGACAAGTTTAGGATATTCGCATGGAAATGGGTAGTAGATATTCATGCATCCAGTGATGACTTTGCCTTTCCATGACTATTTGTCTTACTGGGTTTGTAGTTCAGATGATGTCAGAGGATTTGTTGTGTGTTGCTCACTATTTTTTCTCTGGCTCCCCCAGGTGGTGCGTATGAGGTAAAGCAGCATCAGTTCTTCAGAAGCCTTGACTGGAATAGTTTGCTGAGGCAGAAAGCTGAATTTATTCCACAGTTGGAATCTGAAGATGACACAAGTTATTTTGACAGTAGGTATTTTATGGTATTAAAAAAAAAGTGATGGATGCCTTGTTTAAATAATCACTGTCTTTGACTCTTGGTTACTGCTCTTAAAAGCCCCTTTATCAGAATCACTGGCAGCTTGCAGTTTCACTGGGGGGTTGACATTTCAGCAGAAATAATCTTAAGAATAAAATTAGACTTTCATTTATTATTAAAACTTGCTATCCATTCTTCCTGAGAAATTAAAATATTTTATTTCCCTTGTCTGTAGCTCGTTCTGAGAAATACCACCATATGGAAACTGAGGAAGAAGACGATACCAATGATGAAGATTTTAATTTGGAGATAAGACAGTTTTCCTCATGTTCACACAGATTTTCAAAAGTAAGTAAAAGTTGCTGTAATCTTAGTGTGTGTTGTGTACATGAACATTTTTCAACTTGTACAGAGTTTGGAAATGAAAAATGTAGAAGAGATGTATAGGGCATTGTTTTTTCAAGAAACAGTAAAGTTAACTGAAATTGAATGAGAATACAATGAGTAACATTAAAACATGGGAAGATCCTGTAGAAAAGTTATTTCTTGAATCTCTAAAATACTGATGGAAAATTATGATGGTATTTCTGCAGAAAATTCATGGTGGCATAGTAGAATGTATAGGGGAACCATTCTGGTGAATGTTAATACACATTCTTTATGTTGGTTTACCTGTGCATAATTTTCTTGTTATGTCCTGAGTATCTTGGAGGTGATAGCATAAGAAAAATTACAGTACTACCCTCTAGTAGCTTATAGTTTAATGATACTAGACTGAAGTTAAAAAACAAGGCAGTTGTTAACGTTTGTTTTGGTCAAGGAGAAATGTGGATTTGAGGTAGTGATTTGAGTGCTCTGAACTGAAGGTAAAACTGAGTGTCCAAAAGGTAGTGCACTTCTACAGTAGAGATGAGAGCTAATTATTGCTGCACAGAGTACACTAGTAGGAGCAAAGTGGATGTGCTCAAGAAATACAGTGGAGGATGGACTGGTGGGAAATAGTGGAAGTGGAATACCTAATGAGTGAGCGTTTCATCTTAACACAGCATCCAGCAGTTATTTTCAAAAGTCTTTTATTTCAAAAGTTTATTTCATGAGCCGTTAAAAGATATTTGGGACATTTAAATTTGTATCTTGTTTGTCTTAGGTTATGCTTTAATAAACTGGTGGATTTTATTCTGGCTGTGATACCACATGTGTCGATAACATGGAAGAACAGAGATAAGAATTGTGGATGTAGTTATGCTCATTCTGTGTAAACTTCATGAATTGACTTAGTCATAGGTTTCAAATTCAGATACTGATAAATACATGGTCTTTTTGGAGATAACTTAGATGGGAGGCAATGGATACAAGCTAAGACACAGGAAGTTCTGTCTGAAGACAAACACTTCTTTACTCTGGGGGTGATCAAGCACCAGACAGGTTGTGGAGTCTCCATCCTTGGAGATCTTCAAAAGCTTCTGGACATGGTCCTTAGCAACCAGCTCTAGGTGACCCTGCTTGTGCAGAGGGATAGGACAACAGGACTACAGGGATTCCTTCCAGCCTTTTGCTGTGATTCAATTTCTGTCCTTCTGATGGCTCTTTTACACATGGACTATTTGATTGGTTAAAGTTGTCATTGCATCTCTACCTGTATCTCTCAGATTGTGTTCCATTTGTCAGCCAAGCAAATAACAGACTTCAGTGATCAGAGTTTATTTTTAATAGAGCATGTGCTTATTCTTAAGTACATTCAGATTACTTTGTCTGCTTTGCCCATCTGATTGAAAGACTCTAAGACAGTGTCTTGGGAACCACCAAGGCTATAGATTTTGTTTGCACTGTCATGATTCACACTGTGAAATGAGGAGCAAATGGATTAATTCATAATGAGAACAGGCTGTATTTGTGTACTCATATGTGGGGAGCCAAGAAAGCAAAATAGGAAAGCATGTTAAGAACACAAACTCATGGAGATTTGAAAATATTCAAGAAGTTTGAAGTTTGCTCTCTGAAACACTGTATATGCATTTAGAATCATAGATCTTGCATATATTTTTGATATCAAATATGTCAGTGATGAATTGATTTTTGGCAGGTTTTTTTTGTCTGTAATAGGTTTTCAGTAGTATAGATCGAGTCAGTCAAACACAAGGTGAAGACAAGGAAGATGCAGGAGACAAAATGAAAAATGTAACATTGCCATCTGTGGAATCTTTAAGCTGGAGTTCAGAATATTCTGAAATGTAAGTAAAAGAAGGTGCTGAAAGTGGTCTGCGCCCTGCTTGCCAGGTAGCAGGCCTTCTCATCTCAGTAACTGCTAAAAGTTTGCTTATTTTTAATGCAGACAACAAATATCTACATCCATCTCATCTGAGACTGAGAGTAGCCGACAGCAACACAGTTCGAGTTTGCTTCCAAAGTTGTCCGTATCAGCCGAAGGAGAACAGGATGATTCCACCAGCTCAATGGAGCTCCAGGAAGACCGGGAAAAGTCGACATTTGTGAGTGATGAAACAGGGCAAGATGAACCTGAAGTAACAACTCCAGCAAGTACAATCAGCAGTTCCACACTATCAGGTAAGTCACAGTGGGTCTCGTTCTAATGACACTAGAAACAATAACAGACCTTCTTTGTTTGGCAGTAACATTCAAAGATTTCTTTGGAAGTCATGTATTTCAGAACTGCTTTAAAAAGCAGTCATCCCAAAAGGGATCTGGTTTGGGCTCAGGCTTAAGCTAACAAAATTTCATGAAAATACAGGAAAGTTCCAACGTTTGTGGAATTACCATCTCTTCATATTGCCACAGTGACTGGCAGATTGCTAAGCAAGTGAACAAAATGGTGACTTGACCATTAGAGCCTTTGCAGGTTTCTTCTGTGAAGAAGAGAAGTCTTCAGCACTTAAAGAACTGTATTTATATCTTTTCTCATTGGAATTTTTGATCTTTGGTCATCATGGAGTCTGCCATATTGCTGTTTTCTTACATGAGTATTTTTCCAGGGGACGATGGTCAACACAAAATAAGCAGACACCAACTTTAAACAATAAGTTTATAAATTTACTGTAGTACTAAAGAGGAAAGAATTCTGAAGGAAGCAAAGAATTATAAAAGTATAAGCTTAGCAATGCACCTAATCATTACGACAAAGAATGACGGTAGTGATTAAGAAAGATACATCACCACTTACCCCATTAATGCACTGCCATTATCTAGACCTGCTCATTAGCTGGGGAGCCCTAGTCACAGCAAAGGGTAGGAGAACCACTCCTGGTAACTGGGACATCCTACACAGGGTGTCCACTTGTAGGTGAGGTCTCTGTTTTTGCTGTAAAAAGGGCCCAGCTTTTATATTGTTAAAAACCAAGCTTACATCATTTATTTAGGGTAGAAAATACCAGGCTTTCTTCTCTCCTTGGTTTTCACCCAAAGCCTGGCCAGGGCTCAGAGGAAAGTAATGAGTTAATTTGGACCAACTCCTGTCAAAAGATAGACACATTCCTATCTGATAAGACCAGCTGTCTACTTCATGGTCTTGATTAGTCTCAAAATACAGAAAGATAGATACATTCATAATAAATACAAAGCTTTACTAATTAAGTGGAATTTTGGCTAATAAGCAGTTACGTGACTAAATGAAACATCTACAGGTCAGCTCTGGCTCAGAGCTTTTTGTTTAGGCTTCAGCACTTTAATCAGTCCTTTGACCCGTAGATAACTACAACCACCATAGCAGTGCTGTTGAAATTTTGTATTTAGGTATTAAACATAGAGGCAGCACTTTTGCTTCTTCAGTTTACTGTTGTTCCTTGTTTGTTACTCAGTGCCCCAGATTGCATCCCTTCTAAAACACACTTGATCAGTTGCATAAAACATGGAATTAGACAGGGGATACAAATTAAACTGGTAGCTGCACAAAGGAGAAAGAAAAGTGCATGCTCAATCCATGGCAGCCATGAGAAAAAGTACACTTCCTAACCTTTCCACGTTTATACAGGTACATGAGCTAGCTTGCTCATTCCTTCATTATTTGCTTCACCAATTTTCCATTGTCAATTTGTTCTCTTTCATCTGTGAAAATCAATCAGGATTCAAATTGGTCTTCATATCAACTTGCATGGATAATATCCTTTTCCAAACAGGCCATTGTGGTAGACAGGGTAAATTCAATTGTGCAGAATCTGTAAAACAAGATTCTGTAACATCTGGTTATTCTTGCATATAACACTTGATTGCAGGGACATATTCCCATTTTTCCTGCCCAGATTTCATGATTAAAATGGTAGTGTCCTTCCCTGTGGCTATCAGCAGGTATGGAAGGGCCGTCTGGTTTTTGGACACATGTTTTGGCTCCATAATTAAGACTGGTGGATCCAACACCTGCATCTCCACAGACAGTAGTGACTTGAGGTGGACCTTCTTTTTTCACTATTGTTTTTAAAACTGGCAATATCAATAATTGTGCTACCCTGTTGTGGGCTTGAATAAGGAAATCATGTTCATCATTAGTTAATAAAATTACTTTAATTTCTCCTTGATAATCTGCATCAATTACCCCCTCCATAAGATCAACGCCTTTTAAGGCTAAGCTTGAGGGAGTAGTTACCGACCCAAAGTGTCCTGGAGGAATTTGAATTCCTGTTCCAGTATTGATAACTTATTTACTTTTGTTTTATCCTAACTAATTATAATGCATAAAGGTCCAGTCTGGCAGCCTCCAGAGTGGCCCTGTAAGGGGCGTTGCTCCCAGAACAATTTCCCAATGAATCGAAGTCTCACTCACTGGTTGTATAGGCCAGTTGGGTGTAGTCATGCGCATCAGGGGGATTTCCATTTCCCAAATGGGCCTATTGTTTCGGGTACCTAGTGCATCTGTGAATTGGGTTCTCCAGTGAGACAGGTTCCCATCTATAATTTTTTCAACTACTCTTGCAATAACCCAATAATTGGTTCAATCAATCCTCTAGCTTATGGATAGCATGGTATATGAAAAGCCCACTGGGTATTTTGCTGCTCAACATAACATGGAACAAATTTATTTTTGAAATGAGACGCATTGTCAGTTTGGATCTGTAAGGGAATTCCATGGTACAAAATTATTAGACCTGTAGTACAGAGAGCCTTTTTAAAAGGATGGGCAATCAAATATCCAGAATATGTATCTGCAGATGTACAAACGTAATCCATTTGCCAAATTTGTCCTGGCAATTTTCCTTTTATCTAAGTGTCCTCTTGTGATACTTGGCACCAGGCATTTCTGAGTGTGTTGACACATGGGGCACTGGGCAATTATAGTTTTGACATATCAAGTGACATTATTATGCTGCATTCTTGAGCCTACTTTTTCTCCAAGATGCCCACATTTTTGGTGTGCTCATTTTGCCAAGCCTTCATGATCCTCCTTATGAGGGAATTCCAGTTCAGCTTGGGAGGCCTTTGCCCAGTTGTCTGCAACAGAGTTATACAGTCCTTGATTGTACAGTATCCTAAGTCTTGCTCACTATTCCCCCTATGCCTATCTTGAGGTGTTAGCATTAGCACAGTTGCATTGATAACTCAGACTGTGTAATCTTCTTTTTTCATTTATCAGTTACATTTGAGACTAATTTTGTTTTTCTGTGGTCCATTAGCAAAAAGATATTCAGAGACCTTAAAAAAATAGTGGGAATTGTTTTTCTATCTTTAGACAGGTAACCTATCTGTGGTGCATGTTCATAAGGTCATACAACTTTTCTGTGACAAGTTTGAGGTTTTGATGAAAACCCGTGCAGGTTGTTCACATGATGCAAGGCCTTTATTTGGGGTTTTTTGGTATTTGAAACATTGTGATTATTCTTCCATTCAGCATTGTGGAAGTTCATTACCTGTGATAGACTAAGACCGCTGTGGTTGTAATGCTGAGTTTAGTGGTGCTGGGTATCTTTCTCCTTGTGGTAGAAAACAACCCATATAATAAAACTGAAAGTTAGTAATTAAAAAAAATTGTAATTATTTTGGAAAAATTGTTAAACTGATAGCGATTTATGCAGGATTGGGGCCTTTTGTTTACTTTGGGAGTTTATATGAAAAATAAATATATGATTAAGCTCTCTTCGGTGAGTACTGCTTATTGACACATAAGACTTGCTTTTACCTCTACTTTAGTCAGTGACTGTATAAAACTGTTGCTTCAATACATTCTGTTAAACTGTATGCATTCTGTAAGTCTGGAAGAATGACTCATATTTCTGTAATTTTGTTCTATGAATTTGTTAACAGAAAGAGAAATTTGTATCTCACAGTTGGGCCATTTCCCCTTCCTGCCCCCTGGTTTTCCCTCAGTTTGTTAATCCCTTCTTTGTACAGTTGGCAGTTTCTCAGAACACTTAGATCAAATAAATGGAAGAAGTGAGAGTGTGGACAGTACGGATAACTCCTCAAAGCCAGTTGGTGAAGTTGCATCTCACATTGCTCGTCAGCGTTTGGAAAGCACAGAGAAAAAGAAGATCTCTGGAAAAGTCACGAAGTCCCTTTCTGCAAGTGCTTTGTCCCTCATGATCCCAGGAGGTAGAGATAAATACTTTTGATTGAAATTTTATGCCTTATGCAATGTTATGATGGTTTATGACACAAATGCAAGATACTGGAGAGTCCAGAATGAATTCTGTATCCCACATTTTTGTTTCCTGTATTCACTTGCATGACTAGATGGTGCAATCTTGTGGTGGTCACATTACAGCTTAGGGCCCTTGCCCTTCTCTGACAGACAGAAATGTTATCTTAGTGGTGACTTTCTGACTGTGTGCATGTACAACAGGATGCGACTTCAGTCCTTCGTCCATCAACAGTAGAGTTGTAGCTTAACTAACTCACTTAGTACAACTCCAATATGTTAGAGCAGCACAGCCAGGATGACTAGTTCTCTTTCATCTTCTGTAAGAAAAGCTGATTGGAGAGCAGTGTCACAAAAATAGAAATGAACACAGAAGTCTCATAAAACTAAGCAAAATTTGTTTGTGCTCAGAATGTACCCTAATAGGCAGATTTGTTTTTTACAGATGTGTTTGGTGTTTCTCCTTTGGGAAGCCCTATGTCTCCCCATTCTCTGTCATCTGATCTTTCATCATCCCGAGATTCATCTCCCAGCCGTGATTCATCAATTGCAGCTGCAAGTCCTCATCAACCAATTGTAATTCATAGTTCAGGAAAAAAGTATGGCTTCACCATCCGAGCAATCAGGGTTTATGTGGGTGACAGCGATATCTACACTGTGCATCATATTGTTTGGGTAAGACAACACTTTTTTTGGCAATATGCAACCACAGAAACTTGGAATGGTGTATTAACTTTTATTTTATACCTGTGACATCTGTTTGTTGACAATTACTATATAAATCATGGTGTGCCAAGCAATTTTCCACTCCTTGTTATCATGCATGAAAACTGCCCTGCTGTACAGAGCTTACTTAGTACCAGTAGCAACAAGCAGTGTTTGAGTGAGCTTAAAACCATTCCAGTCTCTATCTAAGTAGAAAGTTTAAGTGGTTGATGGTGAAAGGGCTGAATGTATTTTTCTTTTCTTTCCTTGTATACCTTAGTAAGTTTCTCGGTTTTATACAAAGAGTTCATTAAATAGTCTACTCTTGAAAATATGAAGGTTCAACAGGAGTTCATTTTCTGTATATTCTCTTCATCTTGGTTTTTCAGAATGTGGAAGAAGGAGGTGCAGCTTACCAAGCAGGTTTGAAAGCTGGAGACCTGATTACTCATATCAATGGAGAGCCAGTGCACGGTCTTGTTCATACAGAAGTTATTGAGTTGTTGTTAAAGGTAACTGTTGGACAACTGGGATACAAAGCGATTGCTGTTTTCACCAATGATTGAGGGATTATATTTCCTTCAAATTAGTTAGTAGATTATGTGGTTAGAAGTACAAACTCTAATCTACTATTGTCACATAGCTCAAAAAAGGCCAGTGACTTTCAGGTATCCTGCTATGATTTTAGTTTCTTTGGCATAGCTTGGCACTGATGATGACATAGCTGACTTAAATTCAAGGCAGTGAAGCAAAGAGATGTCTGTTTCTCCAAAAAAGTTATATTTTCAAGTGCTTGATTGAATGCCTACATCTTCATCAGGTAATTCAGGCTTTTGATTATTATGATACTTGTAATTTTTCATCTTTTAGAGTGAAATCAGTGAGGAAAAGTAAGAACAAAGAATATTAAATTTTTCCGTCCCTCCTACATGGAAGCTTGCCTTCCATAATCATTAGGCCAAAAATGGTTTTGTCTAATATACAGCCAGGCATGTCTGACAGAGCTTCTTTGATTAATGAAATTCTCATCCTGAGCTGGACTTGTATGAATAATCTGTCACATTTTTCTCTTGTGGAGTATTCTGAGGTCTGTCCTATTAGAAAATAACAGTTTTTCCTTGAAAACAAACAAACAAACAAACAAAACCACTCAACATTTCTTAATGAACTTTTCTTAAATTGAGTAGTGTCTTAGCTTTTCTCTGTAGCTCATCATATCTCAGTTTTCATGTAATCTTTTCAGCATAGGCTAATGTAGGTCAGAATTATTTTAGCTATGTGTTTACTTTCTATATTATTAACAATTCATGTTATAACATGCGGAGCTTTGCTTGTCAAAGGGAGTAGGCAGCTGTAACAGAAGTCAAAAAAGTCTTGGAAAAGCAGTGAAGTAATGGTGAAATACGAATTGCAAAGGAGACACAAAATGTACTTTTCTTTACGTCTTTATTTTCTTTCTCTGAAACCAGCAGGAACTTGCGAATTTTTTGATTTTGCAAAAAATATATAAGTGAAAATTCTGTAATTGTAGGGCAGTTGGGTGTGCAGTTGCTTTCTGTGTGAGACACATAAAAAGACAACCTTGACAATCCTGCTTACTACTTAACAAGAATAAACTCCAAACACGAGATTGTTGTTTATCCAAAAGAGTTGTATCATAAATTACTTTGGGCTGTTAGAATTTTTTTGAAAGAAGTTCACTGTAGCAGTATACAATGCTGAGCAGGAGGTATGGATTATTAAAATATAAAATCAGCAGGAAATACTTATTTATTGAGTCATCTATGCAATCAATGCTGTAAAGCTTAATTATATTTGTTACCTCTTTTGAACAAGATGAAAGGATGGTTTGGGATTGACAATGAAGATTTAGTTTTTCTCTGCTGTTTCATCACTTTATCCTGAGTCAGTATCCTGAGACATTGAATGGGCAGTGAATGGACCACTGCACAGTTATGGTTGTTTTTTATGGGAAAGTGGGATGTTTCTGTAGAAGCTTTCATCTTGAAAATTACAGTCTCATCTGTCTTGGGTCTCCTCCTGTCTAGCTACAGTCATTGGAATTTCTCCTTGTCCTGAAGCTGGCATATGGAGGAAATTAGAAAATAGGGAAAAATTGGAGAACTTTCCAATTGTTTATTTCACATGCCTGGCAACGTCTGGATAGGGTTCCCTACACTAACAGCTTTGATGCTGGAATTCCTTCTTGTTGCATTCACTTTTGTGATGTAGATTTAATTCAAATCAAAGTTGTCTTGTGGTACTCATATTACTCCCATTTAAGGCATCTTCATTCATTTTGGCAGAGCGGCAACAAAGTGTCAGTAATGACAACTCCTTTTGAAAACACTTCCATCAAGACAGGACCTGCCAGACGAAACAGCTACCGGAGCCGAATGGTCAGACGCAGTAAGAAGACCAAGAAGAAGGAAAGTTTAGAGAGGTGAGTAATCCTTTGCTTTCATAGTGAATGTGTTTTCTTGTGTGTGTGTGTGTGTGTATGTACATAACCATAAATTGTAATCTTGTTTTGCCTAAACTAGATCTGCTAAAATGATCTTTAAAATTCCACATGGTAAACACCTAGATATAGGGAAGAAAGGGAATAACTGAGGTTGCATTTTGATTTGGTTTAAGTATATATTTTTGTACTTGTTTAATGAAAATTCCTAGTGCTAAGTTTTTGAACATTTTTAGTTTGATGGCAAGTTTACCTGTATTTTGTAAATCCATGACTAGTACTTTATAGATATTCCTTCAGTTTTGATGTATTCCGACATCATGAAAATGAAGATTTATACTCATAAGGAGATAATTGTTCTTCTAAAATGCAGTAAGCAAATTTTAGTATGAATAAATTTAATTACAGTATCTATTCCACCTGTTAGCAAACCAGGATGTTTCTGAACTTCATACTCTACAGTGTGGTGTGCTTTCATGTAAAGATTTAATATTCAAGTAATGGGTGAGGGCACCAATGTCAGCTTGCAATAGTTTTGCCTCTGGTAATAATTTCTTCTGTGCACCTTAACTTATGATTAATGCTATGCTTTTTTTACAAAAGGAGAAGATCTCTCTTTAAAAAGCTGGCAAAGCAACCTTCGCCTCTTCTTCATACCAGCAGAAGTTTTTCCTGCCTGAACCGATCACTTTCTTCAGGAGAGAGCTTGCCTGGGTCTCCAACCCACAGCTTATCTCCTAGATCTCCTACCCCAAGCTACCGTTCCACTCCTGATTTTCCATCAGGTGAGCGTGAAGAAGTGGAGGACAGAGGAAAAGGACTTGAAGGGTATTGTACTTCTTGTGAGCCCCCACAAGTCTGGCACACTCAGCTAAGAGTAGTCAGCTCTGACAAGCATAATCATTTAACAGCTTGTTTCTGTCTGGAAAAGGGAAGAAGATTCCTGATGCAAAATCAAAGCTGTTTCAAGTCCTTTCCAGCATTTCAGTCTCAGTCCAAATTCTGTAAGTTGAATAGCAAACAATCACAATTTGCAGCAAAAGCAAGAATCTTGCCTAGGAGAGGCTAACTGATAAAATGCTGAAACTAAGGTTAAAAGTGCTCCATAGTGGAACTAGCATGGGCAGTCATGAATGCAGATTAATGCTGAAAAGATCTGCTGAATGCTGAAATATGCATCTTTTTGGCTCCTAAAAGCCTACCCCTTTTTCCTGTTTTACTACTGTTACAATTGAAGCATGTACTTGAAGTTAACTGTTGTTGTACAATCCCTTAGCAAAGGTAAATATTCTGGAAAGCCTTGATTGTTGTTTTGAAGTAGCAGAAAGCATTAGCTTTTATATTTAAGTGGAAGGAAGAGATAACTTCAAGGGGATGATGAAAGATGAGGAAAGGGAGAAAGAGCAGCATCATTGGAATGATGTGGGATTTGCAGCCCAGCCACTTAAAACCTTCCAGATTTTGGAATATTGTGGCAGGAGCTGGAATAGGACTTTTGTTCTGTTTCTCGCTAAACATTTAGACAGAAGATTGAAATTAGAAGATTGAAGAAGTCTTGCTATTCTTACGTTTGTTTGCTTGGGTTTTCTGTTCTTTTTGTAGGTACCAACTCTTCCCAGAGTAGCTCCCCTAGTTCAAGTGCTCCCAATTCTCCAGCTGGTTCAGGACACATAAGACCCAGCACTCTTCATGGCCTGGGTCCAAAACTTGGTGGGCAAAGATACAGATCGGGAAGACGCAAATCAGCTGGCAGCATTCCCCTCTCTCCTCTTGCACGGACACCCTCTCCAACTCCCCAGCCAACATCTCCTCAGCGATCTCCATCACCATTGCTGGGACATTCTATTGGAAATACAAAAATAGCTCAATCTTTTCCTAGTAAAATGCACTCACCTCCAACTATTGTAAGACATATTGTCAGGCCAAAGAGCGCAGAGCCACCAAGATCTCCATTGTTAAAGAGGGTCCAGTCTGAAGAAAAACTTGCACCCTCTTATGGCAGTGATAAGAAACACTTATGTTCACGAAAACACAGTCTGGAAGTGACCCAGGAAGAAGTGAACAGAGAATTGTCTCAAAGGGAAGTAACTCTTCAGAGCTTGGAGGAGAATGTATGTGATGTGCCGTCACTCACACGAGTCAGGCCTGCAGAGCAGGGTTGCTTGAAACGACCCATCTCCCGAAAATTAGGTAGACAAGAATCCATTGATGAGCTAGACAGAGAAAAGCTGAAGGTCAAGGTAGTAATGAAAAAGCAGGATTTTGCTGAAAAAGCAAGTGCTGCTGCTATACATGAATCCAGCAGTGAACCAGAAAATCCCACTACTTTAAGACTGGAAGAAAAAGACAAAAAGGTATTCCAGAAGATATTAGAAAGATCAAGTCAGTTTGAAATGAAAGTTGTTTCTTTGGAGACCCAGTCAGCTGGTGGCATATTCAAAGACACCCTTCAAAAGAATGCAAACTTGAGATCAAATGATAGTGTTGCTTTAGATGCACAGATACCGTGTCATGGGCCTCCCCCTAATGAACTCAGTCATATTTCTTATGACTTAAAAAGAATTTCTCCTCCATGTATACTGCAGGATGTGCTACCTCAGTCCTCTGACAGGATGCTAAATGGAAAGGGAGAAAACACAGATAAAATTGTGCCAACAAAAGAATTTGTCAAATTTGAAAGATTAGATGGTAAACTTGCAAATATTGATTATCTCAGAAAGAAAATGTCCATTGAAGAAAAAGATGAAAGTGTCCGTCCAGTGCTAAAACCCAAGTTGACATCTAATGTTCATGAATGCCTTCAACTTACTACAGGCAGACCCACAAACTTGCAGCCGGACTCCACTGCAGTTGCAGACAGTAGAACATTTATGGGTAGCTCACATGCTGCTCAAATTAACTCAGTTTCTTTTGTTCCTCTCAAGACCTTGAGTGGCCGAGTGGACATGAGTGTGGAAAAATCAGCCCTTATTTCCACTGATACTCCTGTCAGAAAAAGTCCATCAGAATATAAACTTGATGGGAGGTCTGTTTCCTGTCTGAAGCCAATAGAAGGCACACTAGACATTGCATTACTTTCTGGCCCACAGGCTTCAAAGACTGAGCTGCTTTTGTGTGTCCTGCCAGAAGGACAGAGTACTAGCAGTGACGGGGGATCTTCTAAACCCCCAGTGCCACAAGGGAGTGGTGGGAAGGCAGAAACAATCTGTCAGAAGGAGCAGGTGTTAAATTACTCAAAATCTGGCAAAGTCAACGTAGCAGAGCCTCAGGTTCTACAAACAGCCAAAGTTTCTCCAAATCCACCAGTCATCCCTGTGGCTGCAGAAGCAGTGACAGAGAAAAAGGTTTCTAGTTCACCTATTAAGGGCAGTATTTCTGTTATTGAAGCGGTTCAAAAGAAGGATACCTCCCCTTCAAAACAGAAAGACAATTCAATGGAAGCAAAGTCTTGTGTTACTCAGAGTGTTAAAACTACTCAAACTTACTCCAAACTTTCTGCTGGCCAAACCACTCCTGAAAAGGCTATAGGAAAAGAGAAACAAATACAAAAGGAGTTGCCTGCCAAACAGCCGGTACTCCGGAGAGGTTGTGAGCCTATCTCTGCAAAGGTGGAAGTGATCAGGGAGTCATCTGTGAAGGTATCTGTCTCAGATGTCCTGATAACAAGCTACTCCAAAAGCAATGAAAAGAATTGTGCTGATTTTGCCATTCTGCCTCAGATGCAAGGAAAAATGCAGTCAGCTGCCCCTAAGGCACAACCTAAGGATGGCAGAGAATCACTGAAGCAGCTAGGCAAAGATGATAGCAGTGTTGCTAAAAGTGTTGTGGAAAGGGACATAATCAAGCAGAAGGTTGAATCTAAGAAAGTTACCTCAGAGTCAAAGAGTGAAGCTCTTCTATCCAAATGGCCAGTGCAACCCTCAAGGGATTCTGATTATAAAACTGAGAAGTCTGCAGCAGTTTGCTCTGTGCCAAAGGACAGTGCCAAAGATTTGGGAAAGAAAGATCAGAAACCACTCACTGATACAAGGCTTCAGTCTCTTGAGAGAGAGCAGTCTAGCCAAGTTCCTTGGCAGCAACTTAACACTTCTGGCTCTCTTGCTGTGAAAGACACGGTAAGAAGACACTGCACTGTAGAAGTTCATGTAGGTGTTCAAGAACACATGAAGCCTGCTGCCAACAGTATGGAAAGCAGCAGTAATAAACACAGGCCAGCCTCTGATTCAAGTTCCTCTAAGTCCAAGTCCTTGGATAAACAGACATTGTCACAAAAACCATGCACTCCAACCGTAAAAGAAAAAGAAACTGTTACTCAGTTGTCTGCCAGCTCTCGGAAGGATGGGAAACATGCCAGTAAAAATGTGCTAGATCACTCCTCTTCTGTTCCAGGCTCTTCAAGGAGAATGAACAATGAACATGTGCAGGCTGAAAGGCCTGTGAGTTTGGATCATGGCTCAGTCACCACCCTCCAAATGAGCAGCACCACCCTTGACACCAAACCAAAATCCTCTGCTGTGGGCCTTTCACCAGCAGGCCAAGGGAGTTCCAAGCAGAGACAAGAATCAGCAGGCTTGGGGGAATCTGCTGATCAAAAGCAACTTCACTTCAGTGAAAAACAAACCACATCTCCAAAGTTTTCCACTGTGAAAGACTGTCTCTTGCTGAACAAAGAGGCAGACAGAAATCCTAGTAATGAGATGATCTCTGCAGACAAAAGACCCGAAGGAAAAATATGCACTGACGCACTTTACATTCAGCTTGACAGTGGGAAAGTAGAGCCTACCCTTTGTCTTACAAACTGTGATGCCAGAGGGAAAGGAGCAGAAAAAGCAACCACAAGTAGCAAAAGCTCTCAAGATATTAAAGGGAAGGGACAAGTTAATCAGAAACAGCCAGAGGATGCAAACAAGCAGACTGCAATAAAACATTTGTCAGCTCCCAGTGTGCAGAGTTCTTGTCCTGTGTCTGCAGTACCAGGAAAGTCGCTGAGTTGTTCATCCAATTTCTCTGAATGTAGGCAAGAAGTACCTGTTTTGTCTTCAGCCAAGAGTGATGCAGCTTCAGCAAAGGTTAAAGCAGGCTCACCTGAGCTTCCTGGAACTTGCAAGGAACTAAATAAGAAAAGCGCCTCTTCTTCAGGGAGCACTAAGGCAGAAATGCCTAAAAGTTTTTCACTGATGGCCTTGCACAGTGCCACTATTGTAGCAGAAGCTCACCACCCTGCTTCAAACCTTGGGGGGAAACCTGGAAATCAAGAAAAACCTCTTTTTGTTAACACTGTGGATGTAAAGGGAAAAGACGCCATTCTGGCTCAGCAGTCTGCTTCAAGAAAACAGAATGTAGGTAAAGATGTTTCCAGGTCAGCAGCCACAGCTGACCGCCCTAATGCACTTTCAGACGACAAAGACTCAGCTCGGCAGCGTCGAGGAAAGGAAGCTTCGCGGAGCAACATTCACAAAAAATCCTGTTAACTGTACGACCTGGCAAGTGTGAATTCAACACTAGCTGTAAAAAAATCAGTATGTTGTACTGCCTTTAAACCAGCACTGTGTCGTGTCTTTGTGCGGCAAAGCTTTCATGTCACTGAAGAAACAAAACAAGGGGATATGTAAAGAGAGGACTTTTTTCAAAATGCCTTTCCAATTGTAACCGGTAAAACTGTTACCATATAGTATTTGTACAAAAATACCTTTACAGCCAAGAGCTGTTGAAGAAATTGCTTCCTCTGTAAATACTTATCAATGTGTTTGGAGTTTGAATGTAGCATATATACTTCACTGCTGGTTGCGTTGTTTACTCTTTTCTTTTTTAAGGCAGTTGCTTTGCCATTTATTTGCCATACATGAATATGAAACCAAATTATTAAAACTCAGACCTGGCATGGACATGCACAAGTTCTGGTCTGACTGGAAAAAAAAAAAAAAGACAGGCCACATTTTTACTTACTAAAAATCCTAGATAGAGGTTTAAAAAATACTAGTACAGAATAAATATGGTGACCTATCGTGAGTTTTTACATGTATTTTTAATAATCTGATTTTGATAGTACTGTACCTGTCTGACTGCTTCACCAGATCTAACAGAAGACATAACTGCATCTCCCTACTGCACAAAGCCTGGTTAGAGTAGGTTCCTTAAAGCTATGGGAAGACCACTTAATTATCAGGGCTTCCCAGCAAGAGTTGTGTTCTCTGATGAAGTGGTAGTTCTTGTCCATTGAGAGTGTGTTATGTGATTTTCACCTCTAACTCTCTGAAGCACATGCCATGTGCTTAGTTTCTGCTGCAATCTTCTCCGTTTCCATGAGTTTTTTTAAATTCAGGCCCTTACAGTGTGAGGCACAAGTATAAGCACATGACTGGCAGTACTAGTATGTTTATCCCTGTTTTTTAATACATTTATAGAATACATTTTGTGGCATATAGGTCTATGTAATTAGTGTCATAATGCTATAGCTCTTTTCTATTTTATGACAAGTAAGGTAAAAAGTTAAAACAAAAGGCAGTTTCAGTATCATATCTTCAAAAAAATTTAAGGATATCTGATACATTCTAATACATAGCTGGGGCCTTATGTTGTAGACTTAACTTGCTGTTTTTAGCAAGTAACTCTGGGTTTCACATTGATTTCTAAATGCATTGAATAGCTCCATACATTTCATAACATAATCTTTTTATTTGTATGCAAAAAAAAAGTTAAATACTGTAACTATAAAAGAAGCATTTTGTAACAAAGGAACCCATTGGAGCTATTTGGTGCTAGAATGTTACTGTCTTTTTACTTTTGCTAAGCCTTATTTAAATTTTGTATACTGTTGAACATGTAGACTTTGATCATTTTAATGTGTAGGTATTTAGTTTGTTTTGAGAGATGAAAAGTAAATTGAAATATGTACAGAAGCACTACAAAATACCCTTGCAGATGCATGGGTTCTAATAATTGGGGATCAATAGAATGGTCGTTTTGCTTATTTCTGTTTTCTGTAACCACAGTAGAGCTAGGCCCCTATCTTCTATGCCAATGCTTATGGTTTGTCTTTCTGTCTCAAAAGCTAGAAAATTGTTCCTAAAAGCACAGTGTAATCTTGACTTGGAGATTTGCAGACAGTGTGCAGAATTCATTTCCCTCTGCTGGAAACTTCATTATACTGATGAGCTGAGTTGGATTATAGCAAAACTGTCAGGAAAAGCCAGTATCACAAACAACTTCTGATTTTTCATGTGGCACTAGAACATGCGTCCTGCCTTTGATGCATTCACAGAAGAACTAGTGAGCAATGGATAATGATTTTTGAGAAGTTTTAGAAAGAAAATGGTCTCAACATTTACAGTTCATCTGTGCTTTAGCAGTTACTACAAATGAATGCTAATGCACTTCAAAATAACATTTCTGTCTGGAAGGTATTTCCTGGTTTACAGTCTCTGTATTTTTTCAACTATCCTCTTGTTTCCTTTAAAGTACATCTAGCTTTTGTTTACAATACATCTTAATGTATATTTTGTATAGTTCATTATCACTTCTGACAAATAAGTTCTTTGCATTTTGAAAGTGTAACAGTGCATAAGCTTGTGTTTATGTAGTACCTGTTTGTTGTTGTTTACCTTACCAGTGAGCTGTTAGAGATCCTCCTGCCTGTGTTCTTCTTGGTCAGTCTTAATGTGATTGTAGATTTGCTGTGTTCTTTTGTAGACTTCCTGCAGTAGACTTCTCAGCTAACAAAAAAAAAAAAAAAAAGAAAAAGATTGTTAGGGTCTGTGCAATAAAGTGTTTGCAGTCTTATTTTCTCTAAGAAACTCCTTATGGATGTCATAATTGTTATATATTGAACACAATTATTTATACTTATGCAGTTGCATAACATTGAAATAAAAATTCAGCATGAAACACTGTTTTGTTAGCATTTTTCCTTGAACTGGTTTCACTGCTCTAACCTAAAGCACATCTCTGCTTTACTCAGAGGTGAGTGGTGCCTCAAGGCACATAGTGGTGGTGGGAATTGTGCAAGGAAATGCAATTTGATCTGGAGACAGAGGAGGGCTGCATTGCTGAGTATCTCATCTCAGGCTGTGTCTGCAACCACTGCTCTGTTGTTGGATAGGTAGGTGTGATGTGGACAACATATCCTGAGTAGCAGCTGAATGGGCAGTAGGCTGTAACATGACATTTAAATCCTTTCTTCAAATTAAATAACATTATTACAGGAGCAGCATCTATTAAAATACACATCTCTTTACTGTTCTGCAGCTGGTGACTCTCATGACTGCACAGCAGGTGGGAATTTGTGTTCACATTTTATTATTACATTGTTTTCTCTGTGTTTTTCGTCTGTACAAAACTTACATGCAGCAGTGTTACAGCATCACTTTTGCAGTTTCACACTCTATTTGAAACAGATAGGTGAGGGGAAGCTGCAGATCACCCTCAACTTTTCCAGTTTGTTCCAACCCACTGGAAGGGCAGATAATCTTGCAAAACTTTTGCACTGATAGTGGTGTGATGGGTCAAGAAGGGAAGAGCAGGATCCAGCAGCTGAGGGAAGGAAATGACAAGAGTTGAGGATTGACTCTGAATTTCATGCCTCCTGGGCTTTGGAGAGCAGCCATCACCTCTGCCTGGGTAGACATAGAAACCTGCATGTTCAGAGTGAGCCTCCATAGTGTTCAGGGCCAGAGGAAGAGGCTGGTATATGGAATTAGTGTTAACGAAGAAGTTGGGAGGGATGGGGTTTTGGTATTACATCTGGCATGGCCTGTCATCCTCACTTCTACTGTGGTAAGAAAAGATGGCACCATACCTGAGATGGGAATGCTTTCAAGGTCTGCTGAGGAAATGTGAGCTCCCTTACTCAGCATTGAACTCATGGTTTCCTAAGCCCCCTTAGCCTTACTGTAGCCTTATGTAGTCTGCAAGACTTAGCAGGGATGTCCCACTTGGATTTGGATTGTAACTCAGGTAGCAGCTCAGAAGGAGCAGATCACAAGATGGGAAGATCCTGCAGTATGTCTGGGTGCATGTCCCACTTCATGCCTTGGGTTAGGAACAGTTTTTCTTTCTGCTGGCTGTATCTGTAGTATTTAGGCTGATGAGAACTGAGCAGCTTCATCTCCCAGATACCTGCCAAAGATGCATTCAAATGAACTGAGGGGTACGAATCATAAAATGGTGGAAGGGACCTTAAAGATCACCTTGTTCCAGCTGCCCTGCCATGGGCAAGAAGTGATGCTAAAGGATATAGTTCAAGCTGGGAAAAGTTAGGACTATTGGGAAGAGTAGAGAAGACTGAAGTAAGAAGACAGTAACAACACAGTTGTTGTGTTCTATTACATGGCAAGCCCTACAAAATGAAGATGTGAATTAAATACAGGAGGAAGAGGATGTCCAAGGGATTTAATGGAGAAGAATGTCTTCTGCTGGTGGGAGAGAAGAATTTCTGTTGGTTTTGTCAGATGAGGGAGTATGGAGTATAATACTCCCTTTTAACGTCATTATTTCTCTTAACACTTTTCTGAATCCACAACTTTAAGAGGAAAAGAATGGAAGAAGCACGTCTTTCTTGGATGATACACAAACTGGCAATCATCCTCGATTGTTAGGTATTGGAGGTTGTTCAATTGACCATTTTGATTTGCTGAGGGAAGGGAAAATGCTGCTTTGGTGTTGGGCAGCTGAAGTGCAGTGCCTGCTGGTGGGGTCAGGAGGGCTCTTCAGTGCAGAGTGTGCCGGCGACTGTGGGAACAGGGAATATGGATGAGCAATACAGAGAGCTGTGAGGAGAGGCAACATTTTGGTACCCGAAATTTGAGAGTGTAGGCAACTGAAAAAGGAATGGCACATTGCTATTGAAGTGGGAGGAGATGAAGCTGCAGGGTAAGGCAGTGGCGTACATGATTTGAAGCCCTGTGAAAGCTGCAAGAATATGCACTGTATGAGTCTGATCTTCTAATCAACAGTAAGTAAAAGGGACTTTTCAAATGAGAAGTGGTTCTTACCAGAGGATACTAAGCAGGAATTCTTGTCATCAGTCTTGTCAGAAATGAGCAGCCTCTAGCTTTGTTTCCTGGGCTGCAGCTGGAAGGAACAGTCCACTCTGGGCTGGCATAGAAATATCAGCTGTTGACATTTTTTGCCCTGTGCAAGCAAGTGTGCCAAGCACTCACAGAGTCTTGACCAAGTCTGCAAATTTTATGGTTAAGGGTTATATTGTTGCCAGTCTCTGCTCACTGTGGAATCTAGAAAATAGCACAGGAGCACAGCCCACCCCAGGGAGACAGATGCACAGGCAAGGTCCAATGGCCAAGAATTTTCTAAGGATCAAAAGTATTTTAAATCATAGAGGTGTGATACAGTTTGTTTTTGACTGTCCTGTGGGAGTACGTCTTATGTGGTTATGATGTTGTCCATGTTCTTCACAGGTAGTTTTTTTCTTTTTGGCAGAATGGGATATACTGCTGCCAGCTCTTAAACATTACTTTTCAAGGGTATTTGAGAGAGTGTGGGGTTTGGTTTTTTATTGGTTCTTCTTTGGTGTGGTTTTTTTTTTGTTGTGTTTTATTTGGTTGGCTGGTTGGTTGTTTTGTTGAGAGTAGGGGTGATGGGGTTTTCTGTTTTTAAAGAGAAGGATGTTTGTATTTTGGCCCTTGGATCTTCCCTTTACAAGTGCATTAGCCATAGTAGCTGGTACCCCTGAGCTAACATTGAGTTGAACTGGGATTTCTCTGTAAGATACGTTATTCATGTTCAAGACTTGGGTCATAGTTTATTTTTTCAGTTTTAATTTTTTCATTATTTTTCTACAAGTTATAGTACAAAGGGTATTACAAATATTAAGAAAATACAGGTCACAAACAATGATTAGTAAGATGTCTTTCAACACAATAAAATTGCTGTAGATATCTTTCTGTATCTCCATCATAAACTTCTATTTGCTGGTAATTTTGCTGGAAATAGAAAGCACCATGAATGAACATGGTGCCACAGGATAAAACAGCCAAAACAACTGCTATGATTCCTGCTGTTCTCATCTCACAGGAGAGTGAGACAGTGGCCAGTTGAGTCCCAGCTAGTGATTTGGGTTCAGAGCACCTTGTTCCTTCAGGGTCTTCAATTTTATTGAGATTCTGCTTGTACCAGGTGATTAAACCAGTATTGGAGCAGGTGCAGTCCAGAGGGTTGTAACTTAAATTGATTATGCAATGGCCAGCTAGGGGCGCTAGGTTGTCACCTGATACAATATGAATCCTGTTGTGGGCAAAATTGAGATAAATGCTCTTGAGATTTGAAATTGTATCTGTGCTGAATGCAGCAAGTTTGTTGTGGCTCAGATCATACTGTAACTTCCTGAGGCCGTGAAATACTTGGTTACCTGTTGCTGTCAGTTCATGGGATGATAATATTAGCACCTCTAATGGATAGCTGTTGGAACAGGTTGTCTTTTGGCATGATCCCAAATCAGTTATTTGGACTGGGATCCAAGAGCATGAGATTTTCCAAGCCTTGAAAGAGATGCTGAATACTCATATTATTGTGCAAGGAGGAAAGATTCAGCACTTTCAAGAGATGCAGATTTCAAAAAAGACCCTGTGAAGTGTTGGTACAAAGAGGAGTGAAGGCTAGGTCAAGCAGCTCTAGGTTAGGTCTGTCCTTAATGAGCATATCCTGAAAATGGGGCTGTAGGTTGTGGCTCAGATTCAGGTAACGAAGACTGCTCCAACCTCTCAGTGCTTCATTACAGCACTCAGAGCTTTCAGTATGACTCTGACTTAAATCAAGATGTTGAAGCTTTGCCAGTTTCTCCAAACAGCCCACAGCCCAGCTGTAGGACCTCTGAATCCCCTTGATGTTAAGGTGGGCGAGTGAGGGGAAGGCAGCAGAGCTGATGTTGCAATGCTGCTTAAAGGAGTTTGTCCTGAGACCTAACTCTGCTCGTGACCTCATGCCACTGATGCCAGGGGGCAATGCATGCATGTGGGTTTGCATTAGGTTCAGCCTTCAGAGCCTGGTTTAGTACTGAAATGTGTCAGCATTTAGATTTCTGAAATGCCATAACTGCAGATAAAGATCCTTGACAGAGATATTACAGAAGTTGTGCAAAACATCTGCACTTATGTAGGGCTCCTTTTCTACACTGTAAAATGTTCCCAGCCAAAGGGTCTCAGCTGTGGAGTTCTGTATCCCCACCAGGACCCCAGAGATGTCAGCACAGCCCCCAGAATCCAAACTGTAGTAACAGGACTGGAAAGCTCCAGGTTCAATATATGTAATGGTTTTGCCTTTAAAGATGGGAGTTACATTACTGATCTGCAGAACTTGGACATCATCTGCTGTGATTGCTCCTATGTTGTTCCTTTGTAAGTCAAGATGTTTGAGGTTTCTAGTGGGAATGTTGGGAGGAAGCTGTAATGAAGAGATGTGGTTACTGCCCAAGATGAGAGTGTCTAAGCTGTCCAGATTTGTCATTGGAATGAAGAACACACTGGTTATTCCTGTCTGTGTTAAGACAAGACACTCCAGGGAATGTGGGCCAGCAAATGCTGTGTCAGTCAGAAACATAAGCAGGTTTCCTGTCAGCACAATTGTGTTCAGCTTCCCTGTTGCTGTGAAAGGCACCATCTCATGAAACTCTCCTGGTATGTGTGATTATCCAAACTGCACCTCATATTTGTAAAAACTCATTATCAGTTGCCATGACCAGGATAAAAGTGTCTGTCTTTTTCAGTGATGCTTGCCTAGTATTTTTAAGTTAACATTTAATTACAGGGTTTTGCTGAGAAGAAAAACCTGCCCTGAAATGATGGGTATGAGAAGGCAGTTGTGGGAGTCAATGTCCAACCGAATAAAATGAAAAGCTTTTCCTGTTGACTAATCTGGGCATTTTCAAGGATCAAATGTATCCTTCTCCCAAGTTTTAGGGAACGTAAAAATATTAATAAAAACCTACTGCAGTGACTTTGCTGTCACTGCTGTCTTAGAAGCAGAAATACCTGGAAAATGCATATTTCACCCACTGTCCTGCAAATGATTGCCATGAGTGGAGAAGCCTAGATATAGCCCAAGTGGATCAGTCTCTGCTTAGCAAAAAAATTCACCAGCGTCTGAAGGTTTCCATGTGGATGGAGGCAGGGAGATGCTGCTGTGGTGTGCTCCAGAAGTCTCTGTCTCTGGCAGGGGCAGGGGGTTTCATGACTGTGATGAGCAGAAGTGAGGATGCTCCCTCCATACCTGTTAAATCCAAGTAGAGTCTTCAACTCAGAGAAGGTTGAATTCTGGAGGAAAGGGAACACATTGAAGCTGAAGTCCAGGATTTCTGTTGTGACAGGTATATTTTTCGGAATCTCCCTCAGTCCTAAACCTTCACAGCTATAGCTTTTATTTTCTGTGATCTGCGGAAAATACACAGTGAAGCTGATAGAGGTATGTACTGTGACTATAAATAGGAATCTATGACACTTGGGGGGAAAAAAACCCCAACAAACACAACCTCCAAGTAAACCCAGAGTTCTGAATTATTTAAAATTCAATGTCCAGAACCCTGGGAAACCTCAGCACAGGTTTGCAGTGCACAGCCCTGGGGTTTTCTGGAGTGTGTTTTTAAAATTAATGCCTCGAATCTCTGTTATACTAGTTTGAAGTTGTCTCATCTGCAATGCTTTCTTACGAAAGTTAGCAAATATGAGAATTGTTTACTCTTCTGGATGAATTATTAATCCTTAAAACCGGATTCCCACAAAGTAGCATTAAATTCTGAACGTTGTGAGTCTTGAATCAAAACTTACTCTAAGGTAACTTAAGTAAGCCTTAGAGAGAGGAGGTAAAAGAGAGCATGTCTGGAAAATGTTTCTGGGAGTAATTTGGCCAAATTAATTGGATATGGTCTGCAGTTACACGCTGCAGTGAGGAGACAGCAGGAATGTTCAGCTCAGGCTAAAAAAATGATCATACCTGATGCTCCAAGGCTTTTAAATGTCCATGAAGGCTTTTCAGTTTAAGAGAAAATAGATCAATCTATTATATAGACAAGCCTACTCTGTGGATATCAGGGAAATTTGTTAAAGGTGCCTGACCCACCTTTGTCTGGTGATTACGTGAAAGTCAACCAGAATTTGGGAAGTGCCACCCTGAAACAGCCTGCTGTGCTGCTCTAGGCGTTGGGAATTCTCAGAGCATTGCCCTGGTCCCAACTGCCAGGCTCCAATTGGGAGTGTGGGCACGGCCAGTGCAGCACCAGCTGCCTCCTTGCCTGGGCCCATCTGAAGAGGACTGGAGTCCCCAGGGCTGAGTGGGAGCTGCAGCTTTGGCAATACCCTGACAGTAAGCATGCAAGCGTTCTGCTTGTAGGTAAGTAAATATGTGTGTGGCACAGTTGGCCAACGTGAGCATTTGAATTGATACAAAGCCATTCTGCTAGTGGAGGAGAGCAAGCAGGGGCAGCAGTTGTGTGTCCAGAGGAAAATGCCCTGGAGCCTGAATCCCATGACGTGCAGAGGACAGTGCAGGTGTGCACCCTGCAGGCAGGAGCACATGACCTTTCAGCGTTTGCTGCTGTGCATGTGCATGGGCCCTGAGTCACGGGGCTCAGGTCTTTCTGTTGACATGCAGGTGTATTTGAGGCTAAACCACTTGTCTGCCTGTCTCTGGCTTAAGAGAGGCAGGTGGGCAGTGTCATCACTCAGGAGCCTCATGGGAAAGGGAAGAGCAGTAGTATTTGTTGCAAGCCACAAAATGAATATGGTGAACACTTTCTTCCTTTCCTTTAAGAACAAATTGTGTAACTGGAGGGTGCCAAGGAGTCTCAGGGAGGTACAGGGCCCCACACTGCTGCAGGCAGTGCAGCCTGGCAGGCAGGGACAAAGAGATGCTGGCAGCAGCATGCTGGACAAAGTGGAGAAGGACTGTCGCCACAAAATTCCACATCTGAGTGGGGAGCGCAGCTCCTCTACTGTCCCACTCCCCACTGGTATGCTGGGTCCCAGCTGGAGTTCAACTGCCAGGTGTGCAGCACAAGCAGGGAGTGACAAACCAAATCTGCCCACAGCTAAGCCCTGATATGTAGGTGTTTAGCATGAGCTGGGAAGCAGAAAGCCACCCCAGTACCTGCTGTGATAACACTTGTGATAGCAGAGTCTTAGGTCCATGCTAGAAACACTGAAATAATACAGTGTCAGTAACTACAAAAGTGGCAAAATACTGCCCTAGAACAGCTGATCCTTTCAATAATGGTAAGCAAAGAAAAACCTGTGAAGCTAACTGTTGCCATGTGCACTTTAGTCAGATAGAAGTTATTTAGCTGTCACTATAAAAGAGAACAGTGCCTATGTTTTGCCATTCAAATAAAACAGTGAGTAAGCAAGCTCTTTCCAAATGCTTCAGGCCATGGAGTGGCTCTCAGAGCTAAGAAGACACCATCCCGATGGGGATCCTCTGTTGTACAGCTCTGAGTGCTCAGATTTGTAGATTTAGTTCAATAAGAAATTTTTTTATTGGCCCCAAATGTGTGCTGCATAGGGCTGCTTTTCCCTTGTGCTTCTTCCCTGAATCAAAAACCTGGCCTTTTTTTCCCATTGTCTCCCAGCTGGAATATAAAAGAAAAGATTAAAGAAAAATCTTACTGGACCAGTCTGTTCTCCTGCCCCTGAAAAAGCCCTGGTATTTTCTTACTATTCTCATGTGGTACTGCACACTGACAAATGGCAAATATAGACATCATCATTCCACCATTGTGTACAAATTCCTATATGAAGAGCACAGCACAAGAGGCAAAAAATCCTTATACCTGTTCTCTGACTAGCTCTGATACCTCTTAAATATCCCTGTGAAACTTTATCATCCTTTCAGTTCTCTGAGGGATGAAGAATAGTGCTGGTTTGATGGGCTCCCAAACTTCCTGTCAGTGGTAGCAGAATGTGAGCATGCACAGGTATATCATATTGGTGTGAGGAGGAGGGATGGTGGTGATGTTCCTAAGCATGCATCAAGACACCTGCCTTATTTCTCTGATAAAGACCTTCAGATTCCCCTGAGACACATGCCTTGGCAACTGGAAACACTGGAACATTAGCAGGCAAGTATCCACCTGAGATGTCTCCAGCTGCTGTATATCAAGAGGAACTGGTGGCTGTCACTCACCTCCATGCACATTCTCTCTGCAGCACCAGATGCTTTGCAGCTGACACAGGCAAGCACTGTGAAAACCAAAAGATATAAACCACAGGCCATTATGGAGAGAGGTGGGTTGCTGCAGTGGATGATGTTGTGCTGCCTTCCCTGAATGGAAGTCAGACTGACCAGGGAGGTCAGACAAACTGGAAAGCAGGTTGCCAGGCAAAAACATGCTTGCTGAACTTTCCAGACTCACCATGAGCAAAACAGTAGTTTCAGAGTGAAAGCGGAACTTGTTTGCTTTAAATATCATCAGGTTACTGTGCACTGATGCTTTTCTGGGGCAGAACAGATTTTTAATAAGTGGAAACCTAGGGAAATTGGTCTTTATGCTGATGTAGAGTGAAATGTCTCCCTTAAGTACAGGGTAGTGCAGTGGACTCAATCTTACAGGGTTTTTTCTAAACCATTCTATGATTTGAAGATCTGTGTCTTTCTGCAAGAAGCATTGTTATCCCGATGCATGACTCCTGCTGTAGAAACAATAAAGCTACAAAGCAACATTTCAGTCTAGAACACTCTTTCTCTTGTATTTAGATCACAGAGAATGATCAGTTTTTTGGAGTTTCTTTCCTTTTTAACTGATTGAGTTATTAGCTTGACAACTTTGTTTCCAATAGACTTAAGTGGCACTCTTTCTTGTAGAGTAGAGGAAGGTGTGATGAAAACTTACACAGCCTTAACCCAATGGAACTGATCCAGCACCAATGATTCAATCAGTGAAGCTTCTAGCAATCAAGATACCATCTGGAAAGCATCAAGCTTGACATTTGGGAAGGTGAAGGGACTTGAGCTTCTGTGGTGCCACGGACTTGTGCAAAATAAGTGGCTTTAGATCTGAAATGGTGTATAAAAGCCACAGCTGTCCTAGTAGCTGGAGTTGATGTGTCTGTCAGGTTTCACCTGGGCCATGCTGTCCTCATCCCTGCAGGTGACTGAGGAGAGGGTAGCAGTCAACATGGCAGAAAAGAAGCTTAAAATCCAGTGCAGAGCTCAGTCCCTTTTGCATGCTTGCCTAAACCTGTTGGGTGGGCTGGCAGACACCAAGAGGCCACAGAACTGGTGACCTGCTGCTGCATTGTCTGCTACTACGATGCTTCTGTGCCAACCTGATTGGCTGGGTTTTTTAAGTCCTCTTTAACTTATAGTATACAAAAGAAAATCTCTGAATGACCAACTGAAAAACTCACTCTACAATCTACTAACAGTTCTGCCTCTTTTCTGTCAGTCAGTCCTGTGTTTTTTTGGAAATTCTGCTTGCCCTGCAACTAGTTGCAGAAAGTTCAGAAGAATTCGTTTGATATGTTTACTCCTTGTTTATCTGCTATTTCCCTAATTCGAAAACCTTGCCTTTTTTCCCCATTATCTCCCAGCTGGAATAGGCTGCAGACCCTCTGTGACTTCAGCAGGAAGGGCCATTGCAGGCTGATTCACATTCCATGTTCAACAGGGACTGCTCCTCTTCTGCCTGTTGGTGTTTGCCGTTCCCAAGTGCTGGGCAGATTCTTTCACTTCATTCAGGGGACTGTCAGAACACAGGGGTCACGGGGAAAGTCCCCTCATGAGTAATTTGCTTCTCCTAATTTTACTTTTTCTGTGCTTGAGTGAAACTCCACTATGATGATGGGGAATTTAGGAGTATGCAAACACCAGCAGTAATAATTGACTCCACTGTGATTGTGCATGTCACTAAGTGCTCGTGAGATGCTGCATGCTGCTAAGGGCTGAGCGCTTTGTTCCCTCTGCACTGCTCCTCAAGTGCTGTGGCACTTCACACACAATCACTCTGCCCTGCAGTCATAAATTCCCCTGGAGAGGGCAGTACATCCCCCAGAGGTTCTCCATTTTATGCTGATTTCTTCAGCTATGCAGCAGGAACAGCTCAAAAAGCTCATCCAAATGCATGAGTCACCCACAGTGTCTGCCAATGGGTGGTGGACCTTCCTCCACCAGGAATGTAGTGTCAGTACTAGGAGTGACTGTGATAGTGAAACGCTGTGTGCTCCTCAGCCCAGCCAACTGGCACAGACCTGGGCATGGTGTGGACTGTTGGCATGGTGCTGAAGTCACAGGATGCCAGTTCCCACCCCTGACACTGAAAGGTAGTTTCCATTTCTGATTTGGGATCCGGCAGGCGGCTCTCCACCTGGTAAGAGTATAGCTGACTGGGTTGAGGGGAAGTCCTGTCTAATGTT
This sequence comes from Pithys albifrons albifrons, assembly GCF_047495875.1. Lineage (NCBI taxonomy): Eukaryota > Metazoa > Chordata > Aves > Passeriformes > Thamnophilidae > Pithys > Pithys albifrons. The sequence continues at coordinate 23,793,732 of NC_092497.1, forward strand.
AAATCCGCCTAGCTGACCTTGGGCCTGGCCTGGCCCAGGTCTCCTGGTCAGAGCACTGAGTGTCATACCTCCAGAAAGCCTGGCCCTGAGGAGTGCTGCAGGTGGGATGAACGTGGAAAATTGTCCTTCCTCCATGATTGCCTTTGAAAAAATTCATAATGACTGTTGGAGTAAGAGGAAATCAATCTAAGATATTAAAAGAAATATGTAAAAAAATGTAATGAATTGTATATCTATATTAGAAAGCCTTTAGTACACTCAGAATCCCTATGAGATGTTAATTCTCTCTTATTTAACTGATAAATCATGTCAATCTCTGGGTCTTCCATAGCTCTGAGGAAAAAGAGATTGGAAAGAAACCTAGTACATCAAGGCTTGCAAAATACCTGTAAATCCTATGCAGGATCAAAGGATTAATATAATTTTCAGCCATTCTTTTCAAGTATGGATTTCAAGATTTTCCTTCTTTGTTGTTTTCTTTAGTACCATAAACAAGAGATAGGAATCCAGATGATTGCTTTACCTGCTGCATGTTAAGAACACAGACCAGGATTTGCCTTGAAGCAGTGTGATTTGCACTGTGACCACTCCCCCACTGTGGCCGCGTGATACCGCAAGAAGATGATGCATGGCAGCTAGGGAGGACCAGGACCACCTGCCCTGCCACAAATGTGCATGTCCCAGCAGGAAAACCTACATAGGCTCTGTTGCCAGTGCAACAGGTATTGAAGGCTCAGGCTGCACTCTAAGGTGAGACCTAAAACAAGGTGATGCAGCAAGAGCATAAATCACTGTCAGGAAGAAACAGCTGGTGTAAAACATATCAGACTTTACTAGTCTTCATGTGAAAGCCCTATGCTTCATGCTACAGCAATTGATCTTTCTGAAATCCTAAACAAGGGCAGGAGATAGCAATCAGATATGCTATCTAGCCCATGCTCTGTGTGTATGTGAGCAGTGTCCCTTTGGGGGTAAGGAGGTGGTGGGGACACAAGTGGGACAATGGCTGCAGGACTGCATCTGTGATGACCTTCCAGCTGGGCAACAACCTGAGTGATGGATCTTTTGGGCAGCCAGAGACCTGGCTGAAGGATCCTCCTGTCCCAGGGATTGCTCTTCCTGTGCTTTGCCACAACTCCTTGGTGAGGAACCAAGTCACCAGCTTCTGTTCTCTGGCACTGATGGATGAGGTTAGTGCTGAAGACATGCCACAGCTTCAATCTGAAAATCCCATGACCTGAGCAAACCACTTGCACAGGTAGTGACCTAGATGTCCCTTGAAAAAGAAGGGACAGTGTGACCAGCGACATGATGTGAGCACTATGTATAGAAGTATGCTAAACAAATAGAGTGAGAACTCCTCTGCCTGCCTCTCCACTCTTGCGGGGTTTATTTGAGGTAACTTGCAAATAAATTGATGTGCATGTATGTAGCCAGGGTACTACTGTTGTGCCATGCCCTGGAGCCCCTGGCTTTGGGAAGGCATCAGTGCTAATTTTTTTAGCAGACAGAATGAACAAACTTTCAGGTGATGACTGCAGCTTGCTAGGGGCCACAGGGCTTCCTGGCCCCTGTACCTGCATCCTGAACCCTGCCTGCCAGCCAGGAAGCCAGCTTGGCTGTGGCTGGAGCATGTGTATCTGTGTGAAGTCCTATCAAATGCAGATTAAAAATAGCTAGGACAAAGGCACTATGTAGGAAGGAAATTGCTGACAGGAATTAGCAACTGATTGCTTAGTGACCTCTTGTTCATCCATGTCTCATCTTCAAAGAGGGAGACATCTCCTATACTGCTGTACTCTCCCTGCAGACACTGTTTCTGGATAGCTACTGCTGTTCTGTTATCCTCCTTGAGTACCTTGTGAGTTTTCAGAAATTTGAAAGATGTCTTGAGGTTTTCAGTGCTGGAACTCCCTGTTAGTCTGTGAAACAATTATGAGAATTTTCCCTGTCTCAAAAATTCAGCCTCTGTTTCCTGCTAAACTAGCAAAAGACTCAGTGTTCTCACTCCCGGTGGGAATGAACACACAGAATCTGACAAACCGGGTGATACAAGTCTTAAATCTTAGATTTTAAAGGGGTGATAGAGAAATCTAAGTAGTTGTATCAAGTCTGACTTGAGTAGCAAACAAAAAATCAGAATTAAAACTCTTGTGAGCTTCCCTTTTCCTCAAATGGTCTCTGTTGTCTGTTGCTTGGCATGGCTTTGGGAAAAGGAGTTTCTTAGCCCTTGCACAGCGAAGCTGTACTGATCACTTGGAGTTGCTTTCCTGTTTGATTTGATATCTTCAGCTGAACACAGATATTAATCTTACAATGGGAGAAAACCAGGCAGAGATAAGGGAAAAGAGCCAAACTGAGGGAGCTGGTGTGAGTTCAGACTATTTAAAGAACTTCTGGCATGGAGATTTTGAAATGACAAGAAAGCATCTTAAAGGAAGTCCCGTTGCTAAGGGACATAAATTGTTGTATATATAGCTTGAGAAGAGTGGAGAGACACCTCTCACCTTCTTTCAAGTAAGAAATGCTGGTGAGGAGCCATAGCTGCATCCAAAGCAGATTTAAAATGTTTCAGCCTTGTCCTGGCTGAGAGAGGGTTTTTGTGACCTTTGGTACAGGGTGGGCACTGGTGAGACTGTGTGGGCAGGTGAGTGCCATGTCTCCTCCCCCACTTGCTGAAATGCAGGAACATTCTGTGCCTCTGGTCAGGGTTGGTGAGAATAACTGGAGAAACCCAAAACTGCCAAGATGAGGGAAAAAAACACAGGTCGTGCTCAGCCAGATGCCTTAGAAATGTGAAGTGATGTTTCAGCACCATTTTGATTGCTTTAATACACTTCTCAAATTTCCCTCCTCTTTCTCTCCCATTCATATTAACAAATTCTTATCTTTCACACTGATGGTCTTTGCCTGATGAGCATCCATGCAACCACCAGGTAACTGCTGGTTATTTAACAAGATAAAATGCATACTGTTCCAGCTGGGAATATGTCAATGCCCGAAACATATTTTGCCACAGCATAACATTTGTTCCTTTGTCCTCACCGTGCTTCAGAGATGGGACTCTGAAGTCTCTAGGCTCACAGTGATCTTGCCTTTCTTGCCAAGCATGAATCCTTGACTGATCTGATTTTCTAATGGGAGAACAAACCAACCTCTCTGCTAAAATTCAGGGTTTTGTTCTTCACATGGCTGCTGGAAGTTGAGGCTGTGGTTGGGTGCTACCAATGAGCTGTTTCTATCAGGTGGTTTTGAAAGGGTAAATTCTTACAACTCAGCCAGACTAGAGATGTGGATCTGAGCAGAGTGGTCCCATGCATGCAGAGATATTCCACAGTGGTCCTCACTAGGGCCATGTTCTCTCTGCCCACTGGACTCAGCAGATACCAGTGACTTGGGGCCACTGGTCATTTCTTCCGTCAGACACTTGCTCCAGAAATCCTCTCTGCTCTAATGGTTGCTTTCATGTGGTTTTTTGTTTTGTTTTGTTTTTTTTTAAATACATATAGATAAACACCAAATACCTAGTCTCTGTTTCTGAAACTCTGTAGAAGGAGAAGAATTCACCAAATGTTTAGACTTGCTGAGTTTGTCAGAACCAGGTCAAGACAAGCTGGTTTACTCCTCAGGCCCCTGAAAGATTACTGGGTAAATGTCCTGAAGTATTGCCAGGGGTAACTGTCTGCAGGGTGGTTATTAGTATTTTGGAAATGTTTCACTTGTCAGCTCAGTCTTTGACAAGGTTTCATTGCCATCATCAAAGAAAGCACATCAGATTTTCACATGTGGCTTGTCTTGCTGTTAGTTCTTTGCATATTGCTATCCCTCCAAAGTATTTATTGCCTTCAAAGAAAAGCCAGAAGCAAGCCATAGCCTTCCCTTGTTTCTCCGCAATATCTTTAAAAAAGGAGCAAAATTCTCAAGAGACTCTACCCAGGCTCTCTGTGCTTTCCTGGACTGGCTAGGAGCAGCTAACTCATCACCATCATAGCAGGGAAGGCCTGGGAAGGCTTAATCTCCATAGCTTAAAAGAAAGGGAGCAACAGCTGGGCTTCATCCTCTCACAAGCAATGATGCAAAGTCTTGTCAGGACGGTGTTGGATTATACTCAGCGCTTCCTCTTTCATCGGAGCCTGTTGTCTAATCACACTTGCTGTCAGTTACAGGCTTTTTCCTCTTGATGCAGCTATATTTTCCTTGCTCTAATTTAACTTACAGCTTATTTGCTGTTGACTGTTGAGAACACTTGGCTCTTTCCCCTGCCTAACATCCCCTGCAGTATCTGCAGGCTGTCACTGCTGCAGCCTCGATCCCTTCTCTGCTGCATTGCTTCCCTGCCTGTTTGGCTCTAGCGCCTTTTGGTCAGAGCCATCATCTCCGCTCAGGGAGACAAAACCATATGCAAAGAATTGTTCCCAGCTGGTGTGTCCATTGTAGCTTGTCATGCTGCCGTGCTGATCCAAGCCCCACTGCTTGGGCAGACATGCCTTTCTCACTCTGCTGTGCGCCGTGGGGCATGTATTTTCCTTAGGTCACAGAAGAGTGGATCTTAAAGAAAGACAAGAGTTTGAGCACTGGCACTCTCTTTTAATGGACAAAAAGGCAGTTCCTGATGCTGTGCTGGTGTGATAGGAACAGCACCATCTTTCAACATGCTTCTGTTTCTGAGTGCCTGCCTTGGACTGCGTCTTCCTGGCCTAATTAATTGTCACAAACTGGGTGTGGGGAATAGTACTGTATAAATGATCTTTTTTCACTCATGCATGGAAATAACTCTTCAGAGGAGAATGGTGGGTTGAACAATTGCAGAAAGAAAAATTTCTGTGATCCTGATGAGGTTTCCCAAACTTGCCTCCCATGTTATCCTTTTATTTAGTTTTAACTGTTGTTTCTTCTGTTTTTCAGCTACCTAAGCAGCACCAACAGCAATCTGTGGCTTGCTGTTGGACCCAATCTTGCAGGAGTCATACCCAGCACTGTGGAGTGAGCAGGATCTTGGGATGCTTCTTAGAGAGAAGAGGACAGAGGGAAGGACAAGAAGCTGGAGTTAGTAACAGATTTAGTGGGTTACCTGCCACCAGAGAAAGATCCAGCCACTCACTCCAGGGAGCTTTCCTTCAGCCACAACTGTGTCTAGATTTTCAGTTAACACAATTTTCCATGTCATTTCTTTTCCAGGTTCCATGTCTAAATTGCTGTCAGCCCAGACTTCATTGTGGCCAGCTGTATGTGATCCCCAGAGTACACGCTGCTATGCCTTTCTGCTGCTCCAACTCCCATGCCCATGTGCTGAGTGGGCACTTTTTGCTAAGACACTCCAGATTACCCAAGCATGGCAAGGCAATGCAGAGTTCTCTTTGGAGTAATCCATCTTCTTAGCTTTATTTAAGTGTTTGTGCACCTTGCAGATGAGTGAAGTTTTTCCTGAGGAGGTTGGTGCATCTGTGCTCAGTGTTCTGTACTGGTGACAGGTTCATGTTGTGTGTAGTTTATAGTATCTTTGTCAGACCTCTAAAGCCGGAAAGATTTTGTCATCACTTGGATGATTCTAAGTGGTGGTAACAGTGCAAAATGAAAAGAACATTTACTTCATGCTGAAATTCATTTCTTGTCCCCCAGGACATGGATTAAACAGACTTCAAACAGAAAGTTTTAAATAAACTGTGTTGTCAGAGGGTAAAACTCAGAGTCTGGATAAACAGGAGAAAAAATCCGACCATATATTAGAAAAGAGGGAGTAATTATTATTTTAAAATATAACCTCATTAATTTCTTATCTAAACTGGAAAGTCTTTAAAGAGAGGAACGTGTTTGAATCCTGCAGTACAGCTGTTCTCTCCAATTTACAAGTATATGCACAGAGGTGCAGACAAAGGGAAACTAGAAGACAGAGACAGCAAAAAGGTCCTGAGTGAGGTGCAGATGCTGCTGTAAATTGATCGATGAAGGCAGGGAGTGATGGTGAGAAGGGACATCCCTCTGAAAGATGACTTGAAGTGGAGGTCTGTATGACAGATCTTCAAGCCACCACACAGCCCCAAATTTCCCCTCAGCTCTGAACATGACCGTACAGAAACTGTGTAAATACTACTGTTATATGTCAAAAATCAGATAAATGTACTAGTTATGCTGGCTTAGCACTTAGATATTTTACATTGTTTTTACAAACCTACAGCTCTGGCTGAAACTCTGGGAGAGATGGAACTAGCAGACCCCTTGTGGATGGAAACCAAAGCCACTGCTGGCACATGCAGTCAAGGAGCAAGTTGCCAGCATTTTCCTACAGCTTTACTCCCAGATCGTCGTTGTTTGTCCTTTCTACCGCTGGTGATTTCCACTAGATGGAGCTATTTTAACATGGCTTTCGCAGCGGCGCTAGGGAAACAAGTAATGCTACTGCATATTTTATTTTATTTCCATGACAATATTTCTGAAGTGGGTAGGCTTTTATGAAAAATCGTCATTCAAAAAAAAAAGCAAACTCCAACAGCAACAGCTGGAGTGTGATACGCATTTTAATAGACTGTGTCATCAAGAGGCCTCATGCAAAAATTCCTCCTAGGGAATACAGGTAAGCACAGAGCAGCTTTGCCCCACGCTGAGGCAGCTGGCAGGGTGTGCACTGAGCCTCACCTCTCTGGAGGGCTTATTTTGCCATGACCGAGGAAACCACCAATGGCTCATTTTTCCAAGCACATGCAGGGTGGTCCTTTCACACCCACTCTTGCCCATGTTCCCAGTCTGCAAATCTCAGCCTCTGAATCAGCAGGTTGCCTTTGCAGAGTAGTGATAGCCCCCTTCTGTGGCATTTCTGTCTTTTTAATCTATTTTTTAAATCTAATTATGTCTGTTCCCATGCACTGCCTTCTCTCGCAGCAGCACCTGCTTGTTCCCTCTCTGCTTTGCCCCCATTAGCCCTATTTCCCACTGAGTCACAATGCAGACAAAAAAATCCTGTAAATGCTGTTGCTCTATAATATATGTTTGCAAATCTCAAGGCATGCCTAACTTTTTATTAAGTCACACCCACAGAGCCGAACTTCTCCTGCCCTTGTTCATCATAATTCTGTACTCCAGCCACCATAAATATTAGCAGCTCAGGGAGAGGCATTTATTTGGGAGTTTTCTACAGGAGTTGTCAAAGCTAGGGTCACGTTTAAATGCAGTATTTATAATGCTTGAAAGGAGAGTATCTTGAACATCCCTTGCTCTCTGCTTGTGTTGAAAGCTGTGCAGGACTGTGCTGGCATTGCCATGAGAAGCTGGTGTTCTCTCTTTGCCCACAGGAGCTAAGTGTAATCAATATGACAAGGTGTTGCTGGCAACACATGCCTGCTTGAGTTTGTGGTCACAGAGGGAGGCAGTGGGCAGAGGTTTCCCTCTCAAGCAAGTGCTCAGTGCCCAAGCCCAGCTGCTCCCCATGCCTGCCACAGCAGAGAGCTGTTTGCTGCTTCTCAGCCACATGGAGTCTGAAATTCTCACTGCTACAGGACCCAGCTAAGTGGAAACCACAGCAAGATAAATAAGGGTCAGCTACATAGGCAGGGGACTGCCATTGCCAGATCTGGTAACACTGCACCTGTCCAAATTCCCATGTGAAATCTTAGTTTGCAAAGACCAGAGCATAAGTGTGTTTGATGATTGGGGTTTTGGTTGTTTTTTGTTTGGGCTTTGTTGTTTTTTTCTCCAGTATGGTTTAACATCCTTCATTCCCTGTGCCCAAACCTGTGCTTCATAGTGGAGGGAGCTTTGAGGAAAATATAAAAGACTCTCATGAGCTCCCAAGCAGAGAATTGTCCTTTTTGCAGGCAGCCCTTGAGCAAACTGAAGCCTCTTGCACACTGTTGGCACACAGGTGCTTAGCAAGCACCATCTGCCTTTTGGTTTTCAGGACCAAAACAGAGACAGCATCAGCATAATTTCAATATCTTTAATCTGATGGCAACCCTTCAGCAGACGGTGTGTGTGTGAGGTCCCAAAGAGCAGAGAGCTTTCTGACAGGTGCACTGCTGAGGAGCACCTTGCTCTCTGTCCCACAGCTGAAGTTTGCTCCTCTTCCTTTGACTCTACACTCTCCAACATGAACTTCTTCAGAGTGATTTTCCTTGAGCCATTTCATTGCCACTGTCCCACTTGTCCTTTCATTAAAATACTCTGTGTTATTTAAACATAATTTTCATTAAAATGTATATTTATTTGTGCATGCCTATCATGTAATTACCACGCTCAAATGTGTGATCACAGACTATTCTGGGTTGGAAGGGATCCACAAGGATCATCGAGTCCAGCTCTTAAGTCAATGGCCCACATAGGGGATTGAACCCATGACCTTGGCATTATTACAACCAAGAAGTGTGTGCGCTTGACATGCTGGTCTGCCTGGCTGAGGTTTGCATGTGCTCCGAAGTGGTTCTGTGGGTGCGCAGGCTTGCCATGAGCATATGCAAATACCAATAGGCATTTGCAATCAGCCAAGAAAACATGCAATATGCGATTGTCTGTGGATATTCAGGGGTGTAATGCTTGGGAATGGCAAAGTGTCTGCACTTCCATATGGATTTCACTGCTGTGCAGATTCCATGAGACCAGCTGGTCCAGATCCCAAGGCTCCTGACTTGGTGAAGTCTTCCCTGAAAGAATCACTCAGATGGAGAGCAGAAGAGAGAGAGGGAGCACGCTGATGTCAATGTGTGGGAGCATGGCAAAGGCAACATTGGTTCCAGTAGTGAAAAATCGATGAGGTAAAGTACATAATTCTCCTTGGATGCAGGTCCCTGTTTTGGTCTGGCAGCCAAGCTGGAGGACAGCAGAGAGGGAACATCTTGCTTGCCAGCTCCCCTGCAAGCCAGCCACTCAGAGCCAGAGAGCTGAAAGCAAACAGTGAGGGGTGCCTGACAATGGACACCAACTACACAGAGAGCATTATTTTCTGTGTTTCTCCACCAGAAAGAAGGTGAGGCATGTGATATCTCTTGCTACGCATTGTGCCACACATATTCATTCCATTATTGTGAGAAGAAAGAAATGCTAAAAGGACCTGATAAATCACAGTATATATATTACAACTTCAAAGAGCTGGGCTAGAAATTATTTGGACTTTTGTGAGTTTCACATGGCAGGGGTGTGAGTGATTTAGGCTAGTAAGTATTCAAGACAGAGGGTGTGATTGGACTTTTAGGATTTGAAAGGATTACACCTGCTTTTCAAGTGGGTGTTTAATCTCTCCTCAGTTCTAACTTCAATTTGTGAATGATGAAACTCTAAGTCCTCGCACCCTTGCTCTATGGCACAGTACAAACTGTGCTAATTTTCTCCCACTTCAGCTAGATTAACTGCTTACCTCCAGTGCTATTAAACCCCCCAAAATTAGGGCTTTTCTCTTTTAAGTCGTCCACACTGGTGTGTGCACAGACACAGGCAAGCAGGCATGTGTTTCATAACAGGTTTTTGTGCCTATGACTCAGATCTGAACTATTAAACTGTAATGCATGGCTGACATCTGGAATTCTCTCAGACGTTTTCATCATTTGAATACTGGTAGCCATGGTTTGCTACTCTCCTTTTCTCCAAAATATAACTTTCTTTATTCTCAGCTCATAAAACAGAGCTAAAAGATTTTACTGAGCCTGTTGGTGTCACTTGATCAATATATGTCAAATATTTTGTCCAAGCCTTCTTTAAAGGCTTGTGTTTCTTGTGTCCAGAGAGTTTGTCAGAAAGACCTTACTAAAGAAATACTCTGCTTCATCTTTAGGTTTAAAATGATTGCATATACCATGAGAATATTCAGAACATTCATTGATTTTGCTCTGCAAAAGTCTGTGCTTGCTTAGACTCACAAGCAGTCACCTGTTTGCTAGCAAACTGGGGTAAGAAATGCAGATGGATTGTCTTGGTGTTTGAATGTAATTAGTTACATTAATTCCTCCAAATGAATGTTGCTCATTTGGCTGGTTTTAGAGAAATATTAAAATATGCTGGTGTTTCTGTAATGTAGAACAGTTTGTCTATCCTATGTCTCACAGGGTGCTGTATGCTATTCCAAGGGCTGTTTGCCACAGATGAGTATGCTCCTGCAGAGTTTAGGATTTTTCACTCATCTTGAAAATATTGTGGGGTTGCCACTCGGAGTGATGTAACTAAGGACGTGTTAAATTGCACATTGATCCCAATTATTTAATGAAAACTGCCATCTATCTGCCACTGTAATGAGACTCAAGCAAAAGGGGTGAATTGGGGGAATTGTTCCTGCCTTTGACTTGGAAAATCATCTAAGCTATTTTTCAATCCCTATAAACCCATCTTTAACTTTGGGGACTGTCTGGTTTTCCATTGACTTTGAGAAGTACGTAACACTTATTCAGTGCTGTTTCAGAAAGAGAAGAGTCACTGTTTGAAGTCTGTGCTTCATCTTCTCCCCTTCAGAGTAAATACAGTATGTCTTCAAGGCACCATCTTTACCTGGTGAGGGGCTGCAAGTGAGGGGTGACTGCCACTATGTCAAAGAAGATGATCACAAAGGTTTCTGAGAGATAGGTGTATGAAGGTTTGTTTCAGAGGCTTTCCAGTTTTTGACTGGCAGAGCAAAAAGTGGCAGTGGTGGTGCTGCAGTGTTGCCTTTGAAGGCACATGTATTGTAGCAGTGACTTAATGTCATTTGATGCAGGTTTTTGAATGTGGTTCACTGTAAGACCTCTCAGATTCAGCAGGAAGGGCTTCACCCGGAACACTTGGTCTGTGGCACAGATCTCACACATATAGCTGAGTCTGGTGATCACTTGTCTGTGTGCCTAAGCTGCTGGCTTTCCACATATGTATTTTTTTAAATCTTTTTTAAGCTGTTACATTTCAGACCTAGTCATGTCTGTTCTATTCACAGTAGCTGTGTAAAATTCTCCTGTCAGTGGTACAAAAAATAATTTCTGCTCTGAGGTCTCCGACTGTTTAGTAATCACACCGTGCCAAGGAGTCTCATTGTGACAGACTGTGACACTTAAACACATGGTGCCTGGAAGAGCATTCTTTCCAGGGTCCTTCATCCTCATGGCTGCACTTACTCACTGGCTGGATTAGGTGGACCCACACATGACTATACTCACCTGTCATGGTTAAAGTAGAGTCCTTTGAACTCCTACAGATCGGCTTCTTTATGAAAAACCTCTGGCACTAAATGTGGCCCTGAGCTATATGCATCCTTGCAACGAGGTTTTCCGGTGCATATGCACAGATTCACTAATGGCAAATCATGCTTGACCAACCTGATTGTGTTTCACAATGAAAAAATTACCTGAACAGATGAGGGAAGAGCAGTGGGTATTGTCTACTTCAGCTTCAGCAAGGCTTTCAACACTGTCTCGCAACATCCTCATGGACAAACTCAGGCAGTGTGGGCTGGATGAATGGACAGTGTGGTGGATTGAGAACTGGCTGAATGGCAGATCCCAGAGGGTTGAAATCAGTGGCACAAGATCTAGTTGAAGGCCTGTCATGACTGGTGTCCCTCAAGGTTCAATACTAGGGCAGTGTTGTTTAACTTGTTCATCCACGACTTGGATGAAGGGACAGACAGAAGCCTCCTCAGCAAATTCACTGATGGCACAAAGCTGGGAGGAGTGGCTGATACCCCAGAGAGCTGTGCAGCCCTTCAGAGGGACCTCGACAGGTTGGAGAGATGGGCAGGGAAGAACTGCCTGAAGTTAAACAAGGGCAAGTGCAGGGTCCTGCACTGGGGAAGGAATAAACCCCTGCACCATCACAGGCTGGGGGCTGACCTGATGGAAACCAGCTCTGTGGAAAAGCACCTGAGGGATCCTGGTGGACAACAAGCTGTCCATGACCCAGCAGTGTGTCCTTGTGGCCAGGGAGGCCAATGGGATCCTTGAGTGCATTAGAAAGAGCACTGCCAGCAGGTCAAGGGAGCTGATCCTGCCCCTCTACTCAGCCCTGGTGAGGCCTGACCTGGAGTGCTGTGTCCAATTCTGGGCTTCTCAGGACAAGAGAGACATGGAGCTCCTGGAGCAGAGGGCTTACAAAGATGATGAGGGGACTGGAGCATCACTTTTATGAGGAAAGGCTGAGGGAAGGCCTGTTCAGCCTTCAGAAGAGGTGACTGAGAGGGAACCTCATCAATATATACAAGTATCTGAAGGGAGGGTGTCAAGGGGATGGGGTCAGACTTTCCTTGGTGATGCTGAGCAACCAGGCAAGAGTCAAGGGGCAGAAACTGATGGACAGGAGGTTCCACCTGAATACAAGGAAGAACTTTACTCTGAGTGACTGCACACTAGAAGAGATAGATTGCTCAGAGAGGATGTGGAGTCTCTCTAACTGGAAATACTTAAGAACCATCAGGATGCAATCCTGTGCAATGTGCTTCCTGCTTGAGCAGGAAGGATGGACCAAATTACCCATTGTGGTCCCATCCAACCTGATCCATTTTGTACGTTAATGTGCCCCTGGTGGCTGTGCCCCTGGTTTTGTGAAAGAATCATAGAATCATAGAATCGATTGGGTTGGAAAAGACCTCCGAGATCATCGAGTCCAACCCTTGGTCCAACTCCAGTCCATTTACTAGATCATGGCAATCAGCACCATGTCCAATCTGTGTTTAAAAATCTCTAGGGATGGTGCATCCACCACCTCTCTGGGCAGCCCATTCCAATGCCTGATTACTCTCTCTGGAAAGAATTTTTTTCTGATATCAAACTTAAATTTTTCCTGGCAGAGCTTAAGCCCGTGCCCCCTTGTTCTATTGCTGAGTGCCTGGGAGAAGAGACCAGCCCCCACCTGGCTAGAACTTCCCTTCAGCTAGTTCTAGACAGTGATGAGGTCACCTCTGAGCCTCCTCTTCTCCAGGCTAAACAACCCCAGCTTCCTCAGTCTCTCCCCATAGGGCTTGTGCACCAGTCCCTTCACCAGCCTTGTTGCTCTTCTCTGGACTCGTTCCAGCACCTCAATATCCTTTCTGAACTGAGGGGCCCAGAACTGAACACAGTACTCAAGGTGTGGCCTCACCAATGCAGAGTACAGGGGAAGGATCACTTCCCTGGTCCTGCTGGCCACGCTATTTTTGATACAGGCCAGGATCCCATTGGCCTTCTTGGCCACCTGGGCACACTGTTGGCTCATGTTGAGCTTCCTGTCAATTAGTACCCCAAGGTCCCTTTCTGCCTGGCTGCTCTCCAGCCACTCTGTGCCCAGCCTGTAGCACTGCATGGGGTTGTTGTGGCCAAAGTGCAGGACCCGGCACTTGGCCTTATTGAACTTCATCCCATTGGAATCAGCCCATCTCTCAAGTCTATCCAGATCCCTCTGCAGAGCCCTCCTGCCTTCCAGCAGGTCGACACTCCCTCCCAACTTGGTGTCATCAGCAAATTTGCTGATGATGGACTCAATCCCCTCATCTAAATCATCAATAAAGATGTTAAACAGGACTGGACCCAACACAGACCCCTGGGGAACACCACTGGTGACTGGCCGCCAGCTGGATGCAGCTCCATTCACCAGCACTCTCTGGGCCTGACCCTCCAGCCAGCTCTTAATCCAGGAGAGGGTACACTTGTCCAGGCCATGGGCTACCAGCTTTTCCAGGAGTATATTATGGGAGACAGTGTCAAAGGCCTTGCTGAAGTCCAGATAGACACATCCACAGCCTTTCCCTCATCCACCAGGTGGGTCACCTGATAGTTAAAAGAGATCAGGTTGATCAGACAGGATCTGCCCCTCCTAAACCCATGCTGGCTGGATCCAATCCCTTGTCCACCCTGAAGGTGCTGTGTGATTGCACTCAGGATGAACTGCTCCATAACCCTGCCAGGCACAGAGGTCAGCCTGACAGGCCTGTAGTTGCCAGGGTCCTGCTTGCAGCCCTTTTTGTGGATTGGGGTGACATTGGCCAACCTCCAATCACCTGGGACCTCCCCAGAGAGCCAGGACTGTTGGAAGATGATGAAGAGCAGTTTGGCAAGCTCTTCTGCCAGCTCCTTCATCACCCTGAGATGGATCCCATCTGGTCCCATAGACTTGTTAGGATCCAGCTGGCTCAGTAAGTCAGTAACTATATCCTCCTAGAATACAGGAGGGGTATTCAGCTCCCTCTCCCTGTCTACCAGCTCCAGAGGCCAGTTGTCTTGAGGGCCACCTGTCCTACCGGTGAAAACTGAGGCAAAGTTGGTGTTAAGTACCTCAGCCTTCTCCTCATCTTCCTTAACTCTATTTCCCTCCAAGTCCAACAGAGAATGGAGGTTTTCCTTGCCCCTCCTTTTGTTATTAATGTATTTATAAAAGGACTTTTTGTTATCCCTAACTGAAATAGCCAAATTTACTTCAAATTCCACTTTTCTTTCCCTAATTTTTTTCCTGCATGACCTAGCTCTATCTGTAAATTCTTCATAAGTAGCCAGCCCTTTTTTCCATAGTCTGTGAACTTTCTTTTTATCCCTGATTTCTTTCAGAATCTCCCTATTTAACCAAGCTGGCCGTCTTCCCCTCCGGCTGGCCTTTCGGCACACTGGTATAGCCTGTTGCTGTGCACTCAAAATTTCCTTCTTAAAACATATCCATCCCTCCTGGAGCCCCTTGCCTTTAAGGGTTGTTTCCCAGGGTATGCTCTGAATCAGTTCTTTGAATAGGCCAAAATCTGCTCTCTGAAAGTCCAAAGTAGAGGTTTTAATGGTGGCTCTCCTTACATCCCTGAGGACTGAAACTACATCATCTACCAGCCCCTCTCTGTTTGTAAACAGTAGGTCTAGCAGGGCCTTTACCCCTGGTAGGCTCATTTACCAGTTGATGAAGGAAATTGTCCTCTATACACTCCAGGAACCTCCTAGACTGCCTCTTCTCTGCAGTATGAAGCTCCCAGCAGATATCTGGCAGGTTAAAGTCACCCACAAGAACAAGGGCTGGAGATTTTGAGACATCTGCCAGCTGCTTGTAGAATAATTCCTCTCCTTCATCATCCCTGTTGGGTGGTCTGTAACAGACACCCACAAGGGTGTCAGCCTTGTTGGCTTTGCCCCTGATTCTGGCCCACAGGCACTCAACCTTGTCACTGCTGACCTCAACTTCAACAGAGTCAAGAGACTCTCTTAACATATAAAGCCACCCCTCCACCTCTCCTTCCCTGTCTGTCCTTTCTGAAGAGCTTGTAGCCCCCCATAGCAGCACTCCAGTCATGTGATTCATCCCACCACGTTTCTGTGACAGCAACTATGTCATAGTTTTCCTGCTGCACTATGGCTTCCAGCTCCTCTTGTTTGTTTCCCATACTGCATGCATTGGTGTACATGCACTTCAGCTGGGCCATTGATTTCATTCTCAGCTCGGGCTCTATGCCCTTAGGCCTGTCTCTGGAGAGCCCAGTTGTGGTCCCTTCCCCCTTCAAACCTAGTTTAAAGCCCTCCTAACCAACCCTGCCAACTTATGGGCTACAGTTCTTTTGCCCTTCCTAGATAAATGAAGCCCATCTGCTTTGACGAGACTGGGCAACACGGAAGATGTGGCCCAGGGTAAAGGTGGTGTTGACCAGAGCACTACCAAACCATTTGCAACCATAGAAGGCAAGGCTACCCCAGTCCATCTCTTTGAACGGGTGTACAGGTGTGGCTGGGTTTAGCTGCTGACAGCTCTGGTAATTGATTGTGTGGAGACACAAAATTATGTGCTATGAACAGCAATTAAAACTATGCTGTCAAAATGTCAACATCAATATCAATTTTGGATATGGTCAGTCAAGCTACTTATTTTCTCATTATGATGGTTAGAGCTTATTATGATTATCTGGTACTTCTGATTGTCAAAATCTGAGAAAATATGAGACCCTGAATTGAGCACTTCTTCACCAGATCTCTGAGGAAAGCTGATTTTGCTGGAAAACTTTAGCCAAAACACTTGGCCATTTTTGAGCACAAATCCTGTGTACATAAAGCCTGGTGCACAGCTTCCCCAGGTGCAACCCAAGCTTGCTTCATCCCTTAGGGTGGCTCAATGCACCCACATGCCCTGAGACTTGCACCAGCTCACATCATTACCTCTGTCACCATCTGTCTTGGTTTGAGATAAGCAACTGCCAACCCCCCCAAGCACAGAGAGAAAAGCCTCCCTCCTAACACCAGGGAAAGGGAGGAAAAGAGAGGGGAAAAAAAAAACCACTTCAAACTGCATTTATACTAAATCTACATATATTTTTCACAGAAAGAAAGAGACAATTAGAAGAGAGTACAAATATACACTCACACAAGTCTGCAACAACAAGTTCCCCACCTCAACTTCTTAACGAACACACAAATTCTACTGTCCTAACTACACATTACTTAAGAAGAAGCTTATTCCCCAGGGAGACAAACCCAAGCAGAAAGGAGAGACCCAGAATAACGCATTTTACTTTCCTGAGGTACCCTGTGAGCCAGTGGTGGGCCTGGTCCTCTCCATCCCCCCTGGGACAGCATCGTGCGTCCTCCCAAGAGGAGGGCTGAGAAGCAACTGCCTTAACGACTCCCACACTGGTTCCTACTTCCCTGGAGATGATGTCATAATGTGGTATGGAATACAAAGTTACTGGCTAGAAGAGGTCAGCTGTTAGCTCAGCCCAGCTCAAGTCAGCTGACAGCTTTGGCCTAGTCCAAACTTCAGAGCCCAAATTTAGGCCCACCTAGGTGAACCCATAACACCATCTGAAGTGTGCGGTGTCCCTGTGGAGCCCAGCACTGTGCTCCAGCTGGGGGATGGGTGGTTTATGCTCCTCCAGTCTGGGGTAGCATGGGAACAAGGGGACAGGCTTTGAATCTGGCCCTCACAGAGGATCACAGTTTTGGCTTGCTTCTTGTAAAATGAAAACTATTACCTCCAACACATCCTTACCCCTTGCCCACCTCCCCAGGCTACTGTGAAAATGAACATGTTGTTTCTGAAGCACTCACGTATTGCAGTGGCACGGGAGAAAGCAGGCAGAAATTAATTAGTCTGTCTTCAGAGCAGGGTTTTGGGGATTATAGAAAATAAGCCTGTTAATCATTATGGAGAAAGTAGAATGCTCTGAACTGGGTCCTCACTCACCCTGGGTACTTAATGACATGTTTTCACTGGAAAAGAAATTGTAAGATCACGTTAATTAAAGGATATGCCAGAATGCATATGTACAAGGGGGGGTAATTGAAGAATGCTGAATGTCTGCCAATTTGACATTACCTAACTAGCTTGATTTTTCAACCATAGTAATATTCTTATATTTGTGTATTTTTAGGGACGCCATATGAAAGAAAAATATTTTGGCAAAATAGCACACTGAGCAGAGTAAATTACAACAGCAGGGTTTCTTGCTACTCTGTGCCTGATGGAGACAATGAAAAAGGATAGTAAAGGGAGAAAGGAAGCAAGGGTTTGTGTATCGTACATAAAAAGGTACTGTAACAGCAGTGATCTGTCTGCCATAGTAATGAAGTCAAGCATTTGAAATAATAGGATTTCACAGCAAGACAGGATAGTTGAGCTCTATTAAGCTGAATCTATATTAGATGGTTGTAAGTTATTAGCATGAAACTACAGAAAATGTTAAATCTTAATTTTATTAAATAGTGAATTACAGCAGACAGGGTCACCTTACAGCTTTTCTAAGTTTCTATTTTTCCTTGTCTCTAGCTTGTTATTTATTAGAGCACTGCACAGCTCTGTGGACTCCATGCAGCACTAGGCTTGAAAATTCATGGTGCTACCCCTCTTCCCCAGGCTCCTGCCCTTACTCTTATACTATGGTATCAACTGCAATATTCAAAGATATCACTCACTTTAATCTCTCTAGTTTCTCTGTATTGACTCATGGTAGGAAGAAGACAATTCTGCCCTTCTTCTGCAGCTAGGAAACCCTAGCAAAAGAGTTGCTTGTTCAGCAAAATGGGATTGGGTTTGTATCCCCAGATTTCCAAGTATCTCAGACCACCAGCTCCTAATCTGATCTCTCTTGTGACTTTGTCCTCTTCTTTCCTTGCACTGGCACCCTAAATGACTGCTTTCTCCACACCTGCCTTGAATTTTCTGTGCTGTTTTCAGACTTGCCTTTCTGAACTCATTCAAAAGCTTTGGCCTTTTACAGGTAGTTTCCACTCAGAATTAATTCTCCTGGGACACCTCTGAGGAAAGAGAAAAACCTGATTAAAAGCAGAAAAGTCAAACCTGTGTGATTAAATCCAAATTTGCTGGAAAGTTAGCTGACTTTTATGATAACTTGAAACCATGAACTTGAGCAAAGATATATACACATCATTACTCTATCTTATCTTCATTGCCCTGGACACCTTTGATCTCCATTTGTCCTTCCCCTGTTTGTTTATGCTCTCTCATGCCCTTCTTCAAAGTAGACTGTGAAGCCTTTGGGACAAACACCAGTGGTGTGTCCATAAGTGGAGAGGACATACTGGCTCCCTCATCTACTGGCTCAGTCTTAACTATGTGAAATGAATGAATGCTGCAATGTCAACTAAATCGGCCCTCAGAGTAGGGAAACTTACCTGTGGTCACACCACAGGCAGTGACTAAGTTTGCTCGAACAGCTTGTGTGGATTGCTTGGTGGCCAGGGGAGTAGCTGCTTGGAGCACCTGTGCAGCATCCAGGAGCCAGTCTGGCCAACAGCATGACCTGTTACTGGCCAGAAGCCTTTGCAAAAGGACTTGAAAGAATCTGTTATTACAAAAGAAGAATTAATCATAGAAACATCACATGTCTGTGGCTTTATGTTTTATGTTGCTTTCACTCCAGGGGGATGTTCATGAAGAATTTCAGTTACTATCTGCAGAAGCACTGATCTTCAAGACACTCTCAGATAACTAATTGTTGTCAGTTTTTATATTAAAAAAAAGAATTTCATGAGGAAAACTAGAGGCAAGACAACAAATGGAAAAATATCAGAAGACTGCACTAGAAATGTACATTGATCTTTTCAATGCTTTTATTGTGTTTAGTGCTTCAGGGGATAACCTACATGAATAAGCTGTTGTAAAGCTAAATTAGGAAGGAACAGTTGTGAGAGAACCAGATCTCAAACACTTGGCACAATGCAAAAGCCCAAACCAAACCAGAAATGCCACTTACAGTGCAAATATTAAAGTAGCTCTGTTTTCCCTAAAGACTAAACTCTAGACTTTGTTACAGTGGTTAGAGGATATCTTACCCCTTCTTGATGTTTGACTTTTCCCTTGCTTGGTTTTTGGTTCTGTCCCATGTTGTAAGAACTGTTTGAGTACTTGAGTGCTTGAGTCCACAGAGCTATTAAAGATGGAATGTGCTAAACCCCTGAAAAGCAAAGACCCGTTTTAAGGGAGGTTCCTTCATTTAGGTTGGGCACAGGTCTTTGCAGCTGTCTTTTATTATGCTTGTTTGAGAAAATCTCATCCCTCATTAGTGATATCTTTATTTCTACCTCAACTATAGGCAGATATGAAAGACTTGACTGTTTTTATAATCAGAGGAGAGGTGTAGGGGAATTCATTAGCAAGAAACCTGCCCTACTCAAAAAAGATGCTGGGAAAACAGTGAATTGAAGCTGAAGATATTTGTGAGAAGTTTGGATGAGTTTTTCTCCATCACTATTCAACATTTTAATAAAGTAGAGACAGTTTATTAAATTTGCAGATAAGACCAAGGTTAGAGATCTATGATCACACCTCAGAAGAGTTTTGAATTGTAAAGAATCTCAATGACTTAAAGATTTGAGCTGATAAAGGTTGGTGTAACTCAATATGGACAAGTCCAAATCTCTGCTTTTGCAGAAGTGATGAGATGAATGGCACAGATAACGAAGGGCTAAATGGGCAGGAGTTTGGAAGAAATGGATCTAGGAGTACAGTTTCAAAGTGAACATGAGGCAACATTATTCTCCAGTTGCAGAGAAAGCAGGGGGAAAAGTAGCATTAAGTAGTATGAAGTCTAGGAAGACACACTGAGCCTGTGGCAAACCAGTTAAAGAGCTGTGTCAACAGCAGAGGAGTCGGTGCCAACTGGAAGAAGTCTGTAGAAGAGCAGTATGAGTACTTAAGGATGCAGCACATAATGTCTGATGGTACAAGACTGAGGGCTTTCCAGCCCAAAGAAAGGGAGACTGAGGGGGCAAGAAAGAAATGTTTTGGTGCAGCAGAACTGCTGCGGAGGAGGGGAACAGCAATGTGCCAATAGCAATGAAGTTTCTGGTTTGAAAACAGGGAACATTTTCTGATGGTAATGCCAGTGAACTGTAGGAATGGTTTTCAAGAACCTATCCCAGAAACATGTCCCAGGCCAGAAATGAGACTGTAGCTGTTGAGTCTGCCTTAGGACAGAGGTAAGAAGTTCATAGTTTCAAATTCTTTTCAGCTACATACTTCTATAAGTCTACAACACTAATACTTTGAAGTGTTTTGCACTGAGCAAACTGAAAGAGAGCACCAGCTGGTTTTGAAATTCTCTTGGTATGTTTCATGTCAGATGATACAGCTTTTCTGCTGGTATGGCAATAGGTGTGGCTCATCCTCAGATATGGTGGTGTGAAGTGAAAGAAAATATTAAAAGTTTGTATTCTGGGGAGGAGTTTCTTCTAATTGTGGCTGCATTTTGACATGGGACAAGTATTTGGAATCTCACCACTTCTAACATGGCTCTGTCATGAACTCTGAATGTCACTGTTCCCCATTGGCTTCAATTTTTGTGTGTCTCTTGGCAAATGTGATACTGGACTTCATAGTATGTAGCCTGGCTTAACCAAAGTAGCTGTCAAATACAACTTGTTGAGAATCTGGTTCAAACTGCAGCTTGATTTGGCAATTAAATTTCTGTAAGTCTGTTTTGTGCGAACATGAGCTATACAATTTCCACAGGGGAAAAAAGCTAACAGTGTAACCAAGAATGATTTTGGTACTTTTTTTTTTTTTGTAGCACAATAGATGAGCAAGATGCAGCCTGTAAAAGAGAAGAAAAGATGGGTAGGTGGGTATAGGGGAGAAATTGAAAACTCTAGGTGGGATCTAGTGGTTTGAGCATATGGAATGGCAGACTAGGCTGGCTAATTCTTAATCACCAAAGACAACTTTGTACTTTGGCTGCAGCAGGAATTACCATCTCAGATAATATTTTTTTAGCTTCTTCCCTTGTATATGTACTATAATTAAATTCCAAGAAGTTATCAAGGTCTATATCAAATGTGTTAAATAAACATCTGAAATATGATACTTTCAGCTTCTAACCATAGTCCTATTCTTCTGGTATTTCATACAAAAGAGTTTCTGACCTTTTCTGTGAGACATAGAAACATCTAAATGGAAGGAATAAATTTCAACCAATTCTGTCAATATTGAAGAGTTCTGTGAAATCAGGTAGATTTTCCTGGAATTTCACAAGAAAGGTCAACGATAGAAGAATTTAACATTTTTCTGGTGTAAGATACTTGAAATATTTTAAGACATTTCCACAAACTCTTCAACCTCTCCCCAAATGAACACTGAATATTGCAGTAAAATATGTAATATTGGGATACTTCGAATTTGTTGATTCCAGAATGTTCATGACTGGAAACCAAATGTTCCTGCAGAGCCTGCCTTATTCAAGAAGTAGTGTATTGAACAGTCTGACGGGAGAAAGATAGGTCTTGCACAGCTTTACTTGAAAGCTTTCTCAGTTCATGACCATTCAACATCAAGATTAAAGGGAAGAACTAAAGTTGCCCTAACAAGCCAGATTTTGAAGCACATAGGAAACTAAGCACAAAGGTGAGGAGCTTCCCAAGGCCCCCACCAACAAGCTCCATCCAAAAAATGAGATTCCACCTTCACCTCCAGCTGCCCTCTTGTCCTCTGGCACTGCCCCAGGATATCCACAGTGCCTGCAATTGCAAATTGGAAGTGATCAACAGGGGACCACAAAATAGCTTCCAAAAGTATTTCATCTGACACAGTACGGAACTCAGTTCTCACACATCTGTTCTGGAAGGGGCAGAGTCTCTGCAATGCTCTTTCTCTGCTATGTGGAGAGCTTAATGCAGAAGAGTTGTGCACTATTTCTGCTGTAGTTGTTGCTTAGCAGGTTGCCATGCTCTGCTCAAAGAGCACTTCCCCAAAGATGTGACGGCATTAGTGTGGGCTGATAAACCTGAGAGAAAGAGTCCCATAAGAGAACAGGATTAGTGGACAGTTGTGGTGTGTCATTTCCACCTCTTCTTCATCAATGCTGACTGAACTGCTCTTTTGCAACCACAAACTCCTCCCTGAGGAGAATTTACAGCAAAGCTGCAGAGGAAAGAACTGTTGTTTCACCAGTTACACAGAGTCAGTTCAAGCCCACAGACTCCCATTGCAAGGGACTGTGTGGAGTTGATTCAATTACTGTGCAATCACATCATACATTTGAAGCAAGTGCATCTAAATTCTAGAAGAAATGATCTCATTCTCCTGGACCACTTTCCTACTTTAGTTGGGGATTGTTGCTTCCATTTGCTGAAAAATGATTGCTGAAGACATTTGGTGAGGCAAAGCAGGATTCCTCTTTGCCTCCAAGCAGTGAGGCCAAATTTAGGGTGTAACTTCATGTCGTGTCTGCTGTGTTCCACTAAACTTGCAAACCTGTCAATCAAGAACCTGCAGAGGTCTGAACCCTTATTTCTTCATACTCTCGTGCTATTTGTTACTAAAATCTGTGTTACTGTTTAGTGATGTTAGTATTTTCCAATTTATTCCACTCCGGATAAAGCAGAAATTTCCAGAGGTCTCCATCTGTCTGCAGCTTCTGAGATTAAAACATAGCACCTTGTTCAGGGGGTCTGACAGATTTGGAGTCAGTGTGCATCTTCCAGAGTGCTTCCAGGTTCCCCAAACAGGACTGGGCATCCTAAGGTTAGTTATTCCCCAAGGGAGTGTCTTAGTTCAGAAGAAAACTAAAATGTCTATATAGACCAGAAAGGGGACCTTCTCCCCAAAATCACCACAACCTTTGAAATTAAGAGGCTTTAATCAGAAAATGTATAGAACGGATAACAGTTCTTAACTACAAATACATATCTATAACCAAAACTGGAACAGAATGAACAGCAACAACCGATTGAGTTCTCTCTCTCCCCCCTTTGGTGCACTGTGATTTATGGACAGAGGACACAGCCATGGAAGTCACCTCTGAGTGTGGCAAAGCCAGTCCTGAAAAAAACTCACGTGCAAGATGGCAGTCACGAGCAGGGGGTAGGAATGTGATGAAACTTTTCCTGTGGGCAGTGTAGAGACTCTCTTCGTCTTTTGTCTGAAAGTGTTGGGGGAGGTGGGTAGAGGGGTTCTACTCCTCTGCTGATGAAGTTGGCCTCTCAGGAAGTCTACAGCAAAATCCAGGTACCAGCAGCCACTCCGGAGAATAGCCCAGGGTTTCACAGAGTTAAAGGGCCAAGCCAAGGGAGCGCTCTTCAAATGCCTGCACTAGCCCAGAAAAATGTGGCCGGCACCCACACAACAGCCGGAGTACCGAAATGTGTCAAAAAACTTGGAAAAACCCCTCTTCAGCCCTACCCCACTCCACCTCCCCTGTGATCAGGTTGGAATGCAAAGGAATTGGCCCCCTTTTTGTTAGCCAGTAGTGAGGGCGCTTGGGTGTTATCTCCCAAGCTTCTGTGTCGGTAGGAAAAAAAAAATTCCATGAAAGGTTTTGAAACTCTAACAGGGAGGGACAGGCAGGGTGTAGAGTAGATCTGAAGAGTATAGTCTTTCTATGTAGGAGTGCAAAAGAAAGAGGTAGTTGGCTGCAAGTTGGAGCTATAAGTTCCCTTTGCATCACGCTTCTGTCTGGGGATCCCAGGTGTTTAAACAGCTCAGACCCACACATCCTGTGGTGTGGACCACAACACTCTGACTGACTCACACTGCAGGGAAGAGGAGGGCTTCCCTCTGGCAGCCGGAGCAGGTCAATAGTTTATTTCAGAGAAAACTTTTTCTTGGGGTGGGGGAGGGGGGAGTGTACAGTCTCTTCTTCTCACAAAGCCTGCGTATTTGAAGCTCTTCCACTTCACAGAGGCTAAGCAGGACAATGGTTGTACCTTTCCTGTTGCAGACGCTATAGTCTTGGCACCATGTTTACTGCAAGGCACCCTGAAACCTGTATCCCTCAACAGCAGCACTCTCACCAGGGTTCCTTGACTGCACATCATGATTTCTCTGCACAACTTGAAGCTTGGTATGCTTATGTCTCATTGGGTTCATCTGAGGTGTGTGAGATCTGGATTTCAGATCCTTTTCTGAATGAGACAGAAACAAGACACAAACCTCAGCCTATTGGTTTTCTGGTAGTTATTTTAAATGAAGGCTCAGACAGCAGTATGGTGACTCTCTCAAAGAACTTGATCTAGTTTTCATTCTGACGGGATAAAAACATTTGATGTTGTAATGGAATATGCTTTCTACCTGGCTGCCCAAGGGAAGTAGTATATGGCCTGGCTTTGCAGATCAGCTGTGTGGTGAGAGAGAGCCACCAGGCACTCAGAAAGCTCTATATTAGTAATTAATATTTCAGATAAAGATTATATCCTCCCCAATGCTTGTTACCATCCTATTGTCTCTCCTTTGCAAGTAGTGATCATGTGGTCAGGAAAAGGTGTTGATTGCTAATGGGACAGGGTAATTCTCTCTAGGTTCTGCTTCCTGAAATGTGCCTTTTTTCACTTTCTCACTAGTTTCATATTCTCCCTTAACTGCAACTCCTAAAGACCTGAACTTCTGTTTGGCAAACCTAGAAGGTGGGAAAATGGAAGTATACGATGGCCTTTCAGAAAGGACCCTTGTGGCCTGCAGTACCTCTGAAACACTCTTCTGCTGAGATGTCAATGAGGATACAGATATAAGATAATGATAAAAATAAATGGGGTCACAGCTCATATAGGCTTACATAGAAAACAGCAAGCATCTGAAGCAAGAGGGCAAATTTGTGTGGCAAATCACTGATCTGCACTGACTGTGAGGCAAACATTGATACAAGCAGTCGTATGTAAAGTGTCTTCTCTGTGAAAGGCACTCCAGCTATGTTGTGACCACAGATTGGGCCCATGAGGAACATGTAGTAAATTTCATTGAGCCTAAGAGTCAAGAAGAGCCTAAACCAGAGTTGGAGGGCAAATGAAGCTTGGTGCAGCTGTGCTTCCTCCCCAGAACTCCTCTCAGCTCCATCATCTTGGCTGTGATGGGGAAACTTCCTTGTCATGCTAATAGAAGCAACTCCTTTCCATATTTGAGCTCTTCAGAGAACCCTATCATCTCCTCTTTTTCCTGGATTTTGTGAACAAGTGAAAGTAATATGTCCAGTTTTTCAGTTTCTCTCTGGGATCATCACTTAATGCAGCAGTGGTAAACTACCAGGAATCAATGTCACAGCATCAGCACTCCAAGTGTCAGAAAAACACTTTGCCTACAAAGTCCTGAAGAGGAGACTTAGCAGACCAGAGCAGTGACTGCCAAAGCCAAGGCTACAGTGAAACCTGTGCTCTGCTATCCCTGTGATTTTTCATGAGGCAGAAGAATTTTTCATCTGCGATAGCACTTCAGACACTTGCTTTTCTTCCTGAGCTGACTTTGAGGCAGTTTTATTCTCTGGAGAAGGATGTAACACTGACCATGACAACTGAAAACATCTTAGAAAAAGTGAAGAATAAAAGAGAGACAGTGAGATCATTTGATGTATTTTGGTTTCCCATGAAGTCCTCGTGACTTAGAGGAAGTTGGTTGTTCTATTTTCAGTTTGGTTGACACCAGACACATAATTTTTAAAAATAACCAACTGTCTTCTTGTTATGTTAGCAGAGAACGATGATTTTTGAGTTTTATATATTGGCAAAAACCAGCCATCAGCCATAACTCCTAGCTGACTTAGAAGCTTTCCAAGTGTGCCTGAGCATTGGGAACTTCAAGTCACTCTACATTGACTGTACCTCAGTCATTTTGGCAGCCTGCCTTTGCTTTTCATCAGCTCTTGTGATTTCATTACAGCAGAAAACCTGTTGAGAAGACATGATTGGTAAAGATTATGCCATGCAACTCAACAGTTAATCCCTCACTCAGTTGGCCAGAGCACGTTGCTAATACCACCCTGTAGATTTGATCTCCATATGAGCCATTCACTTAAGAATTAGACTCAATGATCCTTGTGGGTCCCTTCCAACTCAGAATATTCTGTGATTCTGTGAAGTATAGCTTTTTTCCTTCTTTTTTTTGCTTCATAAGTAAAAAACATCCATATTCCCCCATTTCCTTGAAACTTAGATATTACATCTGACTGTATCATAATTTTCTAATTTTGAGTTGTTTTTTGTTACTGAAGATGGGTAAAAAACACCACTCATTACTGATCTGGAGCTGCTCATTGTCAATGGCAAAAATTTCATTTTCTGTATGTTCAACTCTTCCTTGCTGGCTCCTCACTTCCTTCTCTAATTTGTTTCACTCCCTGATCCAAAGGATACATATTTAGACATTTCTACCAGACCAATTCTTTTTCAACTTCCATGTGCAGATCTTTTACTCAGCAAACAGGCATTCAAAATCATGCACAAGCTGTCTTTCCGTGCTCTTGTTTGCCATCTGATTGTGGAAATGGGGTTGGGCTACAGTTTCTTCATTTTCCCCTTTGTATGGACTGCAAGAAAGAGAATACAGAATAAAGTAGGGCAGCTGCAGTGGCCTCCGCACAACCAGAACAACACTAATGCACTGAGTTTTGTTATCTCTCCAAGGGAGCATAGGCTTTTCTTCATGTGCCACTGGACCTTTATCTCAGAGGGAAAAGAGCATTTATTTCTCTCACTGTGCTTGAGGCTAACTGCAAGGGCTTTCACACTCTTTAAAAGAAGTTGCTCTGTAGAGACGTGGCAAGTGCTGCAAACAGCTGGAAAAAAATAATATTACCTCTTATAAACTCTTTTTTTGCAGGATTCTAAAACCCCGAAACGGCCCCAATGTGTACACTGTAACTGCTTAGAGGCTCCCAGATAATCTTTAACACGAGTGAGGCACTGATCTTTGCAGCTTCACCAAGCCAGGCACCTTTGCTGATAAACATGACTTCCAGCGGGGCTGTGAGCAAAGCTATGTGCTGCTATTGACATGTTGTTTGGAAATCCCTGGGAGCCTGGGAACCTGGACAGGGCTTGCTCCTCAGCTGTTGCTGTCCCTAGCTCATGGATTCCTAGCCACAGCCTGGTCATCTGTGGAGGGTCTGCTCTGCCCATCACAGTGGTTCCTTCCCACTGGCTTTTGGAGAGCCCATGGCAGGCAGCTGGCTGCCTTTTTACCCTGGCTAAACACTGTGCTAGTCAACAGCCATCTAACTACTTAATATTTCAAGTATGGGTGAATAATCCAATGAAATTCAGTATCCCACTATTTTCTCAGCTTCTTTGTGCTCCCCAGGGTCATGGCTCTTCCCTGGGTTAAAACATTCCCATTTCAGACCTGAGAAAAGTCTCGAGTACTTGAGAGATGCTCTGACTTTCATTTTCTTTTTTTTCTGTTAGTGGGTCTAATAAAATATACTCCTCTCTGTCCACAGACCTTCTTGCTTTGTGTTCTTAGACGTTATACCTCATGTCTGCTACCACCACCCTTACCAAGCTTGGGTAAATCTGTTGTTTGTGCTATGACTGAGAGCTCAGGCACATCAACCTGCAGGAGTTATGGTTTTTCTGAAGCAGTCTTGAGGAAAACAGCTGATTTAGTGCCCAAAACAATTTTCTCTTTTCCTAGCTTTGGAGGTCACGCATTTCTGAGTCACACACCCTTGCCCCATAGAACCAGCTAGGATTAAGGTATTTGTTTTCTCTGATCTGGGTCTCTACACCTGCAAGTCTAGAGGACTGCTACTTGTTTCCTGTTTTGCAGCTGGTTTTGCTTCTTTTAGATGAAAAATCAAGAGCTAACAACCTACA
Source organism: Pithys albifrons albifrons (assembly GCF_047495875.1). Classification (NCBI taxonomy): domain Eukaryota; kingdom Metazoa; phylum Chordata; class Aves; order Passeriformes; family Thamnophilidae; genus Pithys; species Pithys albifrons. Next base: position 23,821,631 of record NC_092497.1, read on the forward strand.
GCCTCTTCTGTATTTCAGAGTATTTACATAGAGGCCAAACATTGGTATTGCAGGTGGTTCCAGCGGGTACTATCTCATTTCAAAACCATTTTGCTTTATTCCTTTAAGCTGGGATAGTGGAGACGATCTGTTGCACTGAGGCAGAGCAGTTGGACATTGTGGTTAAACTGGTGCTTGTCTGCAGACTGTCCAACTTCACAGCACCATGTCAAGTTGATATTGCTAAGCTAGGTAGAGCAGGATGAAAAAAAGGAAATTAATTTAATATTTATGTTCATGTGTATTTTCTAGTAAAGCTATTTGTAGAGAGAAGACTAATTACCTGGGCCACAGTCTGCTTGAATTTTCCAGTCACTATAATTATAGATTCACAGAATTATGTGGGTTGGAAAGGACTTTGAAAATCATCTCATTCCAAATCCCCTGCCGTAGACAGGGACATTTTCCACTAGACAAGGTTCCTCAGGGTCCCATTCAACCTGGCCTTGTACACCTTCATTACTCCTCAGGGAAACCTTTTCCAGGGCCCCACAACTCTCACAGTAAAGAATTTCTTCCTAATATCTAATGTAAAACTACCCTCTTTCAATTTGAAACCGTTCCCCCTTGTACTATCACAACACTTCCTTGTAGAAAGTCCATCTCCACCTTTCTTGTAGGCTCCCTTCAGGCACTACAGGGTGCTATATGGTCTCTCCTGAGCCTTCTCTTCTCCACACTGAACCACCCCAACTCTTTCAGCCTGTTGTCATAATCAGATGTATTTTAACTTTGTTCCAGGGTTCAATTTTTTTTTTAATGCCATGAATGTGTGTTCTTTCTCTCCCTTGGCTGTAATTTTGAGGCGTAGAACCACCAATTTAAGGCCTGACTTGCCGGTCATTTCAAGTTGGTATAAAATGTCTTAGTGTTTCTCTTGTGCTTTTTTCATCCCTGACCAAACTTCTCATTATGGCAGCTAAAGAAAGTGTGGCTTCTCCCTGTCAGCACAAGGACTGGAGGGCTGTGGGATAGTGGGGTCACGACATGGGTGTTTGGGGGACAGGGAGCAAGTGGATGCTTGTTTTGGAGAAGCTGTCAGGGTGTGTGATGGAATAGCGTGGGGGAGCTGGAGTAGGAGGAGGCTAAGGGAGAGTGACAGTAGTGTCAGGGTGAGAAAACTTGGAAACACTGACCCGGGAAAACGTCAGTGCAGGACTTGATAGCTGGGCTGATAGGTAGATGAGCAGCACCCATTAAGGACAAGGCCAGCCAACAGACCCTGCCACTTGTTATTTCCAAAGTGATGCTACATGGCTGGACACCTAGACTGGGAGTAGAAGTATCTGCAATGGCCAGGCAGAGATGTCACAGCATGGGGTCTTTCTGCCTCCTCATCTCTCTGCTGCATGCTTTGGATCATGTCTATGTCTGTGCCCTTAACAACAAAATGATTGGATAAATATTGCTGCTTTTCAAGTTTTGAAGGAGAATGAAGAAAGTAGAGGGGTTGATATCATTCGAAACTGGGTACAGATGTTGTCAGAGAGTGCAAAGTGCAAATAAAAGTTGTGAGGAGAGGGTGGAGAAGCTGGAGGTGATGTTGCAAGAACTTTGGAGTGCTGCAAAATGTTGCTTCCACTGACAGTGTTACTCAGTGATAATGTTTCAGCAGGCTGCTTTTAGATGTTGGTTCATCCTATTCCTCCTCTCTTTCCCTGTTACAGTTCCAGGATGGTTCTGGACAGAAAAAAAAAGGCAAAATAGAAGGTTTAACATATTCTACATCTTCCATATTAACATATTCTACATCTTTCACAGGCAAGCCTGAATTGTGTTAACATTGAAAGGACCAGTGTATTCCTTAAAGTTCCCGTGCATGATTAAGACTTGGGAAAAAATGAGGGAAACACTGTGTAAGGTTGTCCAAGGTCAGTTCACTGGGGTGAAGCTTGACTCCTGGCTCCTTGTCACACAAGACATCTTTCCCAAGTAGGGAAGTCCCTGGTGTGGTTCCCATGATGGCACAGTTGGAACCTGTTATATGAGGTGGGGAAAGCCTCTCTTTGCTGTGACCTCCTCCATATCTATGGGGCCCTGTCTCGGTTTGAGGCGAAAAAACCAAAATGTTTTACCCACAAGCAGGGGAGGGGCCTCCTCCACAATAATCACACCACTCTTTATCAAATTTAAGAAAAGGAATTTTAATACAAGAAGGATAACTGCTATATATATATATATATATGTAAACAGACTAGTACAACCCACTTCCCCAACACCACAAGAGAGGAAAAAAAAAACAAACCAAAAGAAACAAAACAACAACAAAACCCAGCAGGTTTTTTTTTCTCCGGGAGAAAAAGGTTATACTTAAGTGTCCTTGTCACAGCCCGGCTGGCTGCAGAGTGAGTTTCAGTCCCTCTCCAGCGAAACAGACGAGCAGTGGGCTTTCAGATGGACTCAGTCTCTTCCCCCTGTGTTCCCCGTCCAAGAAGCAGAAAAGGTACGACCAACCAGCAGCAAATCCAAGGCAGGTAGCAACAGCAGCGCGGCACGAAAAGTAGTCCGAGGTGGGCAGTGGCAAGACAGCCAGGAAAAAACCCCAGCAGTAACCAGCAGAGCAGCCTGCCTCCTTTGAGCCCCCACTCCCCCGTTCCGCCGAGCCAAGACTCCCGAGAAATCCAAAAAAAAAAGAAACCAAAAGAGACAAACCTGCCCCCACCCCAGCCATCAACAGTTAACTACTTCTTTTGTTAACCGCTGGCCTGGGCAGTTAAGTGGCAGGGGAGAGAATTTACATAATAATCCCAAACTACAACAGGCCCACACCATGAGCAGGGCTTTAGTTAGCATGGTGATCAGCTGGTCACAGCAAGCTGTCAGGCAGGCTTGTCACTGCAAAGTGTACTGCACTTACGGAGCTTGTCATGATGAGGTAAATAATGTACCACACTGTTCTGTCCTGTCTAAGCTCATCTGGTAGCTCACAGGCATTGACTTGTGCCAGATGGAATATGAGGTGATCCTAGAAGTGCATCCCTCCTGAAACATTTCTTACCAAAGCAGAGTTAACCTCTGGTGACTTCTGTGAGCCAACATGCTGGGCCAGTGCAATGTCAGCAGCTGCAACCCAGCAAAGTGCTTCCCTGTCCCTGCTGGCTTAAGATGGCTTTTTTTAGGGCAGCAAAACTGAACTTGTCTTTCTGTTTGAATTTATTTATTAAAACAGGGGCATTTCTGAAAAATAAAATGCATGAGCTTTAATGTGACCCTTCCATGTTTATGTGCAGTATGGACCTTCTTATTTCCTGAATGGCTTGCTCTGCACTCCAGTTAACTCGCACCCTGGATTTTGTCCAAGTACATTCTGTTTCTTGATACAAGGCCAGGCTTTGCTGAGTTGTGATGCCATTTTTTCCCCTGCTCTCCTCCCTGTTCCTCTATTATCATTGTCACTGCTGAGTGTTACTGGCACCCCTTAGTCAAAGGGGAGAGCAAAGCCCAGCCCCATGCCTCCTTCTTACAGCAGCTGGAGCAAGCAAGCTGGAGCCGCAGTGAACAACACTCTTCAGTGAGCCTGTTGGTTGAACTGCTCCCAGCTCAGCCCGTCACTGAGAGGTATGTCTGAAATCAGCTGAAGCAGAAAACATTTGAACTCTACACCGTGCCAAATAGCTTCCAGATGTGTGAGATGCAGCCTTGCTATGGACTCTGACTATAGGTCTGCCAACACACGTCTGCACATTTCTGGTGCACAGGGAACATGAAAGTAAATCTTTTACAACATCTGCTGCCTTTCCCTAGTTCTCCCTCCCTGCTCCTTTCAGTCTTTTTCCAATATTTCATTCTTCAATAAAAAAAAAAGCTGCAAGTCCTTCTACTGATTTATAGAATCCTCCTTGCACATTTGATAGCTATTTTTTTGCCAGTAGTGTGGAAAAAGAGAGACATCTTTTCTTCTGTCTTAGAGATCAAACCAGTGCCCAGGCCCTTTAGTTAATTCTGTCTTGGTTCAGGTTGCTTTTCTGGCAGAACCAAATAGTAAAGTAGTATCAAATTCTATTGAAAAAGGGCTTTGATAAAAACAGACATTTATCTTGCTGTCTCAGGAAGAGCTACTGCCTTAATTCTACCGTTACCTTTGCCTTGGGGTATCAGAGCAGAGCTGGCCAGAACAAGGAAAGGAGAGAGCAGAGCACCTAATAAGAATGTGATAGTACCTCTTATTTGCAAATAAAGTAAAATACTGCTTTTTAAGATCTTACAGACTTACTTTACTTACAGAGTGCTCTTTTGGTCAAGAAAAAAGACAATAGAAGCCTTCTGTTTCTGCTGTTCCTGAACAAAACAGGTTAGATAACCCTATCTCTTTTGATTTGCTCTAACTTTTATCTCTGACTACACAAGTAGTGGTTGTTTGCTATCCCAAAGATCTACAACCAAAACTCTCCATTCTTTAAAAAATAATCATCTTTGGAGACCATGATGTTGCAGACCAGGCTCTAGTGAGATCGCACACACCAATACGATGTTCAAGCAAATCCCAAGGTTATTCAAAAAGACAGGTATGTATCACTTTAAGTGACCCCGCCCTACGTGCAGAGGTCTGACTCCAATTGGTTGAGGCTGGAAACATGTCCTTTTAAGGTGAAAATGAAACTTGTAAGGTGGTCATTCAGACCCACCAAAATCAGGGCTGCAACATCTCCCCCTTCTGTTTCAAAGAACAAAGCAAAAATGCAAACAACATAATACACATAACAACACTGCAATCCCAAATCTTAGATCATGCATATTGCAACTTGAACAGAAAGGCTGATAATTTTGAAAATTGAGAAAAAACATTTTGAAGATCTTAGATTTTGCTAATTTTCATTTGGCCCTGTCATCACTGCTGAGTCAGCTGGTGGGGCTGAGAGGCACACATACTGACAGACCTTTGGTCTTCCCGCTGTGATGAACTGTTATATGAGAAGCTTGTCAGTCAGCTCATTGGACTTCTATGGATGATGATGCCTTGAGAGATGCCAGCAAAGCAGGACTCTGAGCCACGTTAGTGTGGGATAAGCTAAAAAGTGAAAGTCCTTTAATATCAGGCCTAGGGCCCACAGGAATACATATTGATGTGCCTCCTGAACAGTGATCCCTATGATTTTGGTAATATTGTCTACCCAATCCTCAGTTCATACATCTCTTGGTCCAGCCCTGTCCTGCCTCTGGGGACACCACCTCAGGATTTGATTCAGGGAGACAGTGGGACCCTCTCTTTATCATTTTGTCTTCCTCAGCACATGTAGGGCTCTTGGAGTTTTTCCAGTGTTCTTAGACCTAAGGTTGTTGGCTCATGTTTATGGCTTGTTCTGCAGGCCTTTTGATATTCTTCAACCTTCTACCTTGAAGAGAAGTCTAAACACTAAAATAATTTGAGCTATTGATACATGATAGAGGTTACAATAGACAAACATTGAACTTAAGCTGCTAGAAATATTAACACAGTAAATTTGCTTTTTACTACTGTTACAAGTACTTCTAAAATCTATAAAAATGAAAAAATCAAAAACCCCTGAGGCATCAATGAAAACGTCAAATAGAAGACATTTGTGTAATTGTGCATATCACAGAGATGGGAGAGTGAGACAGGGAGACATGGTAAGATGGAAAAAAGTGTTTCCTAATGTAGTCTGCTTATGGTATAGACTGCATTCTTTTTTATTCCTTAGTTTGGAGCAATCAGTGCAGCAATGTCCACCTTTATCTATGGTGTTCTCAATGAATCTTCCTGGGTGACACTTGACCCTCAGGTAACTTGTAGCTTTGTTGGGGTACTAGCTCTGAGAGCTGCAGTTCTTACCAGCATCTCAGTTTAGCCAGATGTGCAAGCATGTTTCCTGGTTTTGGGTACATAAGGAGTCTCACTGACATACTTTGCAACCAATATGCATGGAGAGACCTACAAGATGCCATTTGTTCTGGTCTGGCAGCTAACCCATTGAAGTGATCTCTCTTGTGGGCTTGTGATGCCTGTAAGGGTCTTTCTTAGGGCTTTTCTGTAGTGAAAGCCCCACCTTCAGCTATTATGAATGTATAGAATGAATGTATAGATCTGTGAATGACCAGATTTGGTTACAAACCCCATTTAGTCTAAGCCTAAAGGAGTTGGACTTGATGACCTTGAAGATCTTTCCCCACCTAAATTATTCTGTGACTCTATGAAAACTGTTTTACTGCTATATTTTTTTAAGTCGTTTGCTTCTTAAATTGGCTTTTTCTCAGGTAGTTGAGACAAATGACTTCTATACCACAATTAAAGATGATTAGGGAAAGGTGTGAACAGGCTACTGAAAAAAATATATTTTTAGAACTAAAAGAGTGGTCTCAGTTCAACCCTTTCCCCTTCTTCCTTCTGTGTTACAAAGAGTTAAAAAAAGCCCCTGATATTGTCTGCTGCTTCCTCTCTTGACATGGTTTATCTAACTGTGTCTCAAAACTGAAAAGATCTGGATAAAAAAGCTTTGCCTTTAGAGAGATCTGCTTCTGAGCAGTTTAAATCTTGGAGACAGTTTTATGTTGTGAAGTGTCTGGAAGTGTCCTTGGCCCCTTTTCAACTCAGTGTCTTGTGGAACATCTTTCTCTGAATGCCCCCCATGAGTGACCTCTGACTTTATGCCTACAGGACAAAGCAAAGCATCTCAGGTTCAAAGCTCCTGGACTCCTCCTCTTGTAATCACTGCCTGAGTACCATTTGAACAGAGAAAGAGAATGGGCAAGAAACAGCAGTGCCTTGTCAATTGGGGAGGATGGAACTTAGTTTAATGAAGAGTACCTCTGATATAATCATTTCATATGTTAACATCACCATATCTATCAGTGCCCTGCTTGCAATATCCTCGTGATAATCTAGGTAACTACTGCAAACACAGTCCAGATCAAACAGAAGATAGCAAGGGAAGCCTAACTTCCTTCAGTCTTTTTATCTGTCTACTCTTCCCTTTACTAAATTAGTTTTGGATCAGACATTTCATTCACAAGTCATCTCTGATCTACTTCCTCAAGTACACCATAAGCCACTTTTGTCTTCCTTCTCCAGTTTCTCACACTTATATTATGGCTCCCTGATGGCTCTTATCTCACATTTTTAGCTGCTCCAGACCTTTCTGATATTCCCAGTCATCATCATCATCATCATGGCTAGGCTTCGCGAACAAAGATTTGAGAAGGGCACTACCCACGCTTGCTGCAAGCGTGCTGGTGGCTAAAAAGGCCAATACGGGATAGGCAGGTCCAGTCACAAAAGGCACAGCAGAACGTCTCCCTAGGTGATATTGGCAAGGAACGGTTCTTTCTGCGTTGTCTTTTCTCCTCAAGACTGACTCTCCGTGCATTCTCAAAGGAAGCAGCAGCGTTGTGAATGGTGTGTCTTCATGAATCCCGATTGGAGGCCAGAGTGGACCACTGGTGGCAGTCAATATGGCCAAGGCTGAGGTGTTGTTTCAGGGAGTCCTTGTATCTCTTCTTCAGGGCTCCTCTCTTGCGGCAGCCAGTGGCAAGTTCACCATAGAGCACAATCTTCGGAAGGTGGTGATCCTCCATCCTGGAGACGTGCCCTGCCCAGCGCAGCTGCGTTCTCATCAGCATGGCCTCGATACTGCTGACCCCTGCCTGTTCAAGAACAGACACATTGGTCACATAATCAGACCAGTGGATGTTTAGGATTGAACGGAGGCAGCGCTGATGGAAGCGTTCGAGAAGCCGCAGGTGGTGGCGCTAGCTGACCCAGGATTCAGACCCATATAAAAGAGCAGACAGTACAATGGCTCTGTAGACACTAATCTTTGTACTTTTCTTCAGGTGTTTATTGGACCAGACTCTTTTATGGAGTTTTCCGAAGGCTTTGTATGCCTTTGCTAGCCTGTTGTCTATCTCTTTGTCAATCTTACTGTCTGAGGAAATGATACTTCCCAGATAGGTGAACTGCTGGACTGACTTAAGCTCTGAATTGCCTATGGTGATGTGAGGATGGTGGAAGACTTCATGAGGTGCAGGTTTGTAGAGAACTTCCGTCTTCTTCAGGCTGACTTCCAGCCCAAAAAGCTCAGCAGCCTCTGCAAAGCAGGATGTTAAGCGCTGCAGAGCTGCTTCTGTGTGAGCAACGAGGGCGGCATCATCAGCAAAAAGCAGCTCACGGACAAGGTGATTCAGGGTCTTGGTGTGGGCCTTCAGTCGCCTTAGGTTGAATAGACTTCCATTGGTACGATATCGGATGTAGATGCCGTTTTCTTCATTGAGGTCTGCTGTGGCTCTTTGGAGCATCATGCTGAAGAAGATTGGGAATAGAGCTGGTGCAAGAATGCAACCTTGTTTCACACCATTGGTTATTGGAAAGGGCTCAGAGAGTGCATTGCCATATCTGACTTGTCCACGCTGATCCTCATGTAGGAGGATGATCATTTTGAGGAACTTGGGGGGACATCCTAAACGTTCCAAGATCTGCCACAGGCCTTTTCTGTTCACAGTGTCGAAAGCTTTGGTGAGGTCAGCGAAGGTTACATAGAGACCTTTGTTCTGTTCCCTACACTTCTCTTGCAGTTGTCTGAGAACAAACACCATGTCTGTGGTGCTCCTATTGGCTCTGAAACCACACTGGCTTTCAGGTAGAAGATCTTCTGCAGTAGTGGGTACTAATCTGTTCAGAAGTATTCTTGCAAGGATTTTACCAGCAATGGAGAGCAAAGTAATACCTCGGTAATTTGAGCAGTCTGATTTTTCTCCTTTCTTCTTGTACAGGGTGATGATGACTGCGTTACGGAGATCTGGTGGTAGTTCCCCTTGTTCCCAGCAACACACAACAAGCTCGCGGAATTTGGCATGGAGTGCTTGACCTCCATGCTTCCAGATTTCAGGTGGAATTCCATCAACCCCAGCTGCCTTGCCAGTTTTCACCTGTTGTATGGCCTTGAGTATCTCTCCCATAGTAGGGGCTGCATCCAACTCATGTTTCACCGGTTGTTGTGTAATGTGCTGAATTGTTGAGCCTTGGACTACACGGTTGGCACTGAAGAGAGTCTGAAAGTGCTCAGACCATCGGTTCAGGATGGAGGTTTTATCTGTTAGAAGCAGTTGACCATCTGCACTGAGTAGGGGGCTTTGAACCTGGTGCGTGGGTCCGTACACTGCTTTCAGGGCCTCATAGAATCCTCTTTGGTCACCCAAATCTGCGCATAGTTGTGTCTTTTCTGCTAGGTCGAGCCACCATTTGTTCTGGATGTCTCGAAGTTTCTGTTGGAACTTACTGCATGCAAGACGAAAGGTGGCTTTTTTTATATGGCAAGATGGCTGAGCAAGGTGTGCTTGGTGAGCAGTGCTCTTCTTCTTCAGCAATTCCTGGATCTCTTGATTGTTCTCATCAAACCAGTCTTTGTTTTTCTTGGAGGAGAACCCTAGGGACTCTTCAGAGGACTGCAGGATGCAACTTTTAATATGTTGCCAAAGCGCTTCAGGAGAGGGATCTATGGGATTATCTTTAAGTCTAGTTTGAAGGTTTCCCTGGAAGCTGTCTCTCACTGTGGCTGTTTGAAGATTGTTGACTTGGAGCCTCCTCCTTGGAATGCCGCCTCTCTTAGGTTTGGGCTTGAAGTGGAGGTTAAGTTTGCAGCGCACAAGGCGGTGGTCTGTTTGACATTCTGCACTCGGCATCACTCGAGTATGACGGACATCACTGACATTTTTCTGTTGTACTAAGATATGGTCAATGAGGTGCCAGTGCTTGGATCGAGGATGCATCCAGGTTGTCTTCAAGCTGTCTTTCTGTTGAAAGATAGTGTTGGTGATGGTGAGCTGCCGTTCTGCACAAAACTCTAGCAGGAGGCGTCCATTGTCGTTGCAGTTTCCAACGTCATGCTTGCGCCGGACTCCTTTCCAGACTTCAGAATTCTTACCTACTCTGGTGTTGAAGTCACCAAGGGTTATGATCTTATCATCTGCAGGAACATTTTGGGTGAGGCGGCGCAGGTCTGTGTAGAATTTGTCTTTTTCTGCTGTGTCAGCTTGGAGACTTGGGACATATACGCTAAAAAGAACAACATGTTGCTTGTTGTGTAGAGGGAGGTGTAAGGACATAATGCGATCGGAATGACCTGTCGGCTGATTTTCAAGTTTGGAGGCAATGGGGTTTTTAATCATGAAGCCAACTCCTGAAAGGTGTCTTTCGGTTTTGGGTTTGCCTGACCAGTAGAGTGTGTAGCCAGCACCATGTTCTTTAAGGCTGCCTTCCTCATGAAGACGAACTTCACTGAGAGCAGCAATGTCAATGTTGAGCCATGACAGTTTGTGGGCAATTAGAGCAGAACGACGCTCAGGACGTCCACTATCCCCAGTATCAAGCATGGTTCTGATGTTCCAACATGCGAGTGTTAGTTTGAGCACACCTTTGCAGGCAGGTGTATGCCTTTGAAATCTCTTTGTTTTTGTTTGACCGCATGGAAGATGCCGGTTGGCTGTGGTTATCCAACCGGGTGTGGAGATGAGCTTTGTTTAGGCCACCTTTGCTAGGCCCCTCTCCGTGTGGAGCAAGCAGTGCTGTCCCTAGAAAAGGCTGCTTGGTCATTCAGGATGCTGCCGCAAGAGACTGTCATCTCCGGGGTCAGGTCTCTAATGACCCATATCCTGAACCACCTGCATGCAGGGTTGGGTCTGCGGCTTCCAGCTGCTTCCTATCACCTGCCATTTTCGACCCTCACCTGTTGCTACAGGGCTTTGCAATGTGGGTGAACCCTTCAAGCCTGCGCAATGGATTTTTTAGGTGAGGCACAGCGTGCTCAGAACTGGCCCCACCCTTTACTCCTAAGGTTCATCTGCCACGGCCTAGCGAGCTTGGACAGTGACAGCGAATACCTCAGGACATAGGTTTGGTTAGAGTATCCTTCTCTTAGATGGATGGCCTTACAGGGCTAAAGGAGCTCCTTTTGCCTGGGTTTGGGGTTGGAGTTGTCCTTCTCCTAGGATGGTTGCCAGACGGCTAGCGAGCCCATCCTGCCCGTGGACACACTTTGTCTGACCCTTCAGCTGAGACCTGTGTGGCATGGGAGACCCTACCAGCGGCACAAACCACCTCCAGCATAGCTCTCAACCTCATGAGGGCACGCAAGCTTCTCCCCCGCGACAAGGGGGTGTCCCCGGAGAAGGATATTCCCAGTGAAACTACAACAATCATCTCTCTTCAATCATTCTTAGGTTTAAATTTGATCCCTATGCTATTCTGACAGCTGACTTCTCTGGAGATTTCCATACCCCACAGCTCTATGTGAATGCTGAGACTGAACATAGAGATAGTATAAAAATTAGAGATTACAACTCATTTATATCTGAAGTGATGACTGTTTGCAAGGCAGACCCTTCATGTGTTGTGTGTGATGTTGAATAAACCCTATAACAAACTTCATGCTGCCCGCTAGTCTCCCACGTCTGATTTCTCATGTGACTTTGGAGATGCAGGAGCTGGTAAGGGTAGTGATGCAGCACAGCAGGTTTGGGACTCTTGACTCTGTCTTCTAGTAGAAGGTTTTGGATTGGCAGGAGGTGAAAAGATGTTATTATTAGTAGAAAGCAAAACCTGCTCTTACTGCCTTTGTGTTTTTTACCTTTATCAGACACTGACTGTTTCATGGAGGGACAGACTAGACTTCTTCTCTTAGGACTCAGTGAGTAGAGTGGTTAACTACTTTTTCAGAGGGTGGAGTGTCTGCATGACATTCACCTTGGTCACATGGCATCATGTGAGCTGGAACCTGTGGTGTCATGTTGGTGTCATACATGTTTTCTTAATGGATAAGAGGGATGACTCAAAAAGGAGCAAGTATTGCCAATCACAGAATTTTAACACAAACTTACAAGAATGAATTCATATTCTTCATATTATTATACTGTTATAACGTGTTATTATTGTGAATAATAATTTACATTAAAATCCATGTTATTTTTATGATCAGTGCAGGCTTTAGTTGTTCAGCTATGGTGGCTGAAGCACTCATGAGTAGAGATACCACTTCTTCAGTCCATACAAGTCAGACTGAAGGTCTGCAGCACAATTTGACTATCAGTGAAACACAACACACTTCAGTACATGACCAAATGTCATTAATTGTCACAAGTCTATATCATAACCAAATGGAGGTTGTTCATTTTACCTTGGGTATTTCATGGCAAGGGAAGAGCTAACACATATAAAATCCACAAGGAGTGAAATTTCTGCATGCAAGAAGCAGTCAGCTAAGATGCATCTGAGGTTTATGGGCACCTATGCCTTGAACTGTCATGATTTGGTTTATTATTTGGGGAACACATGCCATTTAATGTGATGACCACTGTGAATAGCTCCGTAAATGTATTTAGTCTGATATAAAATATTGTATGCTTCATTATTATTACTGTTGCACATATGGAATGGATGTAGAATCCAACTTTCTACAAGTAAGTGCACAAACTACTATTTGGTGGTATTCAAAATACAGCGGACAGATGCACAGAGCAGATCTGCTCAGGTTCCACTTTACATGATTAGGAGATATTGAAAGCAGAAATACCTATTTCCTGGTACAGAAAGAAGAAAGAATCCTGTATAACTACTTACCAGCTGTAACCACAGCAAAGGAGCTGTGTCCTTGCCTGAACTGGTATCTAATTTAACCCTAAGATGTTCATAGAAACTCTTGAAAGGAATAAGATAGTACGTTGCAGGTCAAGAATAGAGCAGGCCAACCTCTCTGACAGGTAAAATCACACTCAGTTAAAAAGCATGGAAAGATATACTGAAAAAAACAACAAATAATCTAGGTGCAAGGTGTTCTGAGGTCTTGAAAACAAATAGAAAAAAAAAAGACTTCAAAATAATCCCCACTTCATCTTTCAAGCCCTGAAATGCAAAATACAAGTGAAGTTTCTGGAAACTCAGCACAATATTTTATCATGGAATTAAAGAATTGATTGGGTTGGAAAAGACCTCCAAGATCATGAAGTCCAACCCTTGGTCCAACTCCAGTCCGTTTACTAGATCATGGCACTCTGTGCCACGTTCAATCTCAGTTTAAAAACCTCCAGGAGTGGTGAATCCACCACCTCTCTGTGCAGCCCATTCCAATACCTAATTACTATCTCTGTAAAGAATTTTTTTCTGATCTCCAACTTAAATTTCCCCTGGCAGAGCTTGAGTCTGTGCCCCCTTGTCCTATTGCTGAGTGCCTGGGAGAAGAGACCAGCCCCCACCTGGCTAGAACTTCCCTTCAGGTAGTTATAGACAGTGATGAGGTCACTCTCTGGGCCCGACCCTCCAGCCAGCTGCTAATCCAGGAGAGGGTACACTTGTCCAAGCCATGGGCTACCAGCTTTTCCAGGAGTATATTATGGGAGACAGTGTCAAAGGCCTTGCTGAAGTCTAGAGAGACACATCCACAGCCTTTCCCTCATCCACCAGGTGGGTCACCTGATAGTAAAAAGAGATCAGGTTTGTCAGACAGGACCTGTCCCTCCTAAACCCGTGCTGGCTGGATCTAATCCCTTGTCCATCCTGAAGGTGATGTGTGATTGCACTCAGGATGAACTGCTCCATAACCCTGCCAGGCACCAAGGTCAGGCTGACAGGCCTGTAGTTGCCAGGGTCAACCTTGCAGCCCTTTTTGTAGTTTATAAATAGCAAAGCAGAGAGAAAATGAATTGTTAGGGATTTCAGAGGAGAAAATGAAATTACACAGTGATACCTTACTTCATAAATTTTCTACATTGTTCATTGAAAAAGAAAACCAATTCAGAGAAATAGGAGAACACATGGGCCTTGATGGGTCTTCTGAGCCTGGAAGAGAAAAGAATAGGTGAACAGAGAAATAGCAATGATGAGCAGTTTATTTGAATCAAATCTTTTAAAATTTTGCTAATCCTTATTTCTTATTATTTTTAAGGACTCTGTATTGTAAGAATGGTCCAGTCTGTTCCAGTGGAACACAGCAATTTTTGTTCATCTTTTCATCTGTTCCATCCTTTTTCTCAGTTCCCAAGTGCCACACAAGAGAAGCATGATACTTTGCTAAATCAGTAGAGGACTGATTTACAAGATATGTTTACATTTCCTAAGTATTATGTGCATATCCTACCAGAACAGGAATGTATTTATTTATGTGTATTTTAGGTGTAATTAGACATTTTCCCCATCTAATTGAAACTTTACTGAGTCTTCTCATCCTCAAGGTATTTTAAGCCATCAGTTACTGGTAGACTCTTTTTCAAATTCTCTTCAATCTTTGCACTACCCACTGTCCATTTTTAAAACCAGAACAAAATCAGAAGCAATGGTTTCTGGCGTTCTACAGGCTCATTTCTGGTCTTTTTTTGTTATGTAATTGTCACACTGTTCTATGAATTTCTATATGAACTAAGCTTTTCTTTTGTGTAGTTGGAAACTAGTCAGCTTCTTCAGGAATTTTTGAAACACTCAGTAATTGTAACCTGTAAAGGTGAGAATTTACAAGGTTATGTCTCATGCATATGCAGACTGAGATTATGAATTGGGGTTGTTGGTATTACCCTCTCAGTTAATGAAAACTGAACTTTAACAAAACAGAAAAAGTACGCATCGGGTATAGCTCTTAGTATATGCAAAGACTGTAAGTCCAAGGCGTTAGGCATCCAGAAAGCCCTATCCCTCTCCAATTTCCTCTCCCAACCCTTGCAACCTGACTTTGTGTCTCCAAAGTCCAATTCCTGCAAAACTAATATTCCAGTCTCTTCTTCTGCAATGAGTGTAAACTCTCAGGCGAAATGGCTTAGCCTTGACCTCTTTTGCAATTTAATACTTTGTGAGGAAGCTCAAAAATGTTTTTTATTCTATAGAAACTGATTTCATTGCTCCTTCAACTGAATCCAAAATGAGTGTGACAAATCCAGTGTTTTAATGAGGAATGTTATTGTCTTTGGTTCTGAAATTCACTTCCTGGCAGCCACTGGGGTCTTTCAGCAGACACTATTAAAATGGCATACTGTCCACACCTAAGGGCTTGATCAGCAATTGTTGCACAGAATCTAATAAAGCCTCTTCTAGGACATCATTGTGCTTCATGGACATCATGGCAGAGACATGCTTGTCCAACTTCCTTGTGATTAGACATAAAAATTAGCTTTGCTCTGTAAATGAAGTTTCTTTTGTCTGGAAGAAAGGGGTTTTAGCTCTGCATGTCGGATAGCCATAAGCTATGGAATAAGCAGGTAAGGAACACTGCTTTTGATCACTGTGGGAATAAATATCTATGATCTTTCCAATATGCTCTTGACTGTAAGGTATTTGCCTCTATATATTGTTAGACAAATTTCAGCTAAATCACACAAAAGTATTTTCCCAGAATTCAAGGTTATGACATGCATTCCTGATACCTCCCAGAAGATTTTTTCATTAAAATTTTGATAATATTACATGCCACAATATGAAGGCTTTTTTTTTCTTCATTTATAATAGATAGTGTACAGATAATTGTAATTTGTTAAGAGATGCAAGATCATTTCAAGGTGGGTTATTGCTCTCAAATATATACATTATTTTTTGCTTTAGGTCTTGGATTTCCTAGAATGCAGACTGGCTATCTCCCCTTTGAGGCAGAAACAATGCTGAACAGCAGGGCAGTAAAAAGACTGAGAGTTCTTTTGGGTTTTATTCACTATCCTCCCCCTCCTTCTCCCACCCAAATGGCTGGTAATGCTGAGCCAAAGGATATGAGAAATTAAGCCTGAATATACACTTATGCATATTTATATGCCTGCCTATCATTTCCTAGTCATGCACATGTTGCCTCAAGTACTTCACCCAAAGAATTTTTGATTAGCCAGAGAGCACACAAATCTCAGATATACACAAATTGCATACTTCTCCTGGATCTATGTCTTGTCTGGTTAAACAGAAGGAAAAGGCGTATTCAGGATTAAAAGGTCAGAGCCAAGGTCTGAAGAGGCAATAAAAAAGAATTTAAATCCTCCTCTGTACAGGAGACCTTAACTTCTTCCCCTTATTTGTACATTTCACTTTGAATTTCAACCTATGAGCCTGATTGACAAAACCCAAAAAGTTAGAACTTGAAGTACTAGTAGTAAATCCAACTAATAAACAGTGGTAAAATGATACTTTGAAGTCATAGGTAGTAGCTTTGTAGGATGGTTCTTACCTTCACCAGAGTATTTGATAATCTTGGACAATATTATCTGTAGAATCAGCTTCCCTAAAATGAGTTTTTTAATCTAGGTTACAGTCAGGTTTCCTTCACTGTGAAATTTTCAACTTAAAATTCTACAGAACCAGTTCTAGTCCAAGTGCATATCCCTTTGGTGGACAGTCCTAACTGGTAATAAACACTTCAGTCCTTTGGCTTGGGTGGTACAGGCTTTGAGGCTGAAGTTGTTGATTTGAGCCAATGTGGTCCTAGACAATACCAGCACGTATGTAATGGGTAGGGAAATAAAGCCCCTGAAATAGCAGTATTTCCTTACCCTTAGTCTTTTCTCTACCTCAGTCCTGGTATTGAATCTGCAAAGGAAGACCCAGGTGTCCTTATTTTGCAAGGCAGAGGAGAGGGGAAGCCTTGTGTCTGCAGCTGGACCAACCTGAAGAAGCTCCCTGCGCAAAATATATGTTATGCTTAGTTTGGGGTACATGCTTTATTTGGCTTTGTGTTTTCCACTGAATGTTACATGTGTCTGGCATGGCTTATATTAGGTACACTGTATTGTAAGCAATCAACCCGCCTCACCTCCTTTTTACAACAGTCAGATCATAATCAAACCCTAAGGATGGCAGAAGGTTCTTGTGTAGGAATATCTGTGTTCCCCTGGATGTGTTAATTTATTCACTTCATGAGGAAAAAAGCAGTACAACCATAACTGATTATGATGTCTGAGAGACTCCTCTTGTGCAAGTAATTTCAGAGGGCTTGTTGGGATACCTATGGGATCTGTGACAGATAATGACTTTTGGCAAAAGGCAAACCTCCAAGAGAATCTTTAGAATATGTATTTTCTTTTTTCTTTTTACTTGGCTTATAATTACATGTTTGCAATAATTACAAACTGTTATTCACTGTAACATAGTATGGATTCCTGAATTGCTGGCCCTGCAAAAGTGTGGTTCATTTATTTTAATGACTGCATCATCTAGACAGTTAATGAGATGGTCAGGGTCTTGTAATGAAGGCAGATAGCTCAAATATCAGCAAGCAAGGGCTTTACCCCAGACATGAGTCTTTATCTAAAAAATATTTATGTTGTAAATTCCTGTTGAGTGGTTGGATGCCAATTGTTGCTGCAGTAATTGGTGACAGTCTTTCCTTCCGTAAAATGGTATTATTGCAAATATTATTTTGTTGTATGTTCCTTTTAAAAAGTACATAAACAGCAGTGCAAACACCAAATATTGAGGTAAAGAGTGTACCCACAAACCCTGATTTGTTTACTGTTGGCTCTGGAGGGCATTTTTACTTCACCAATTTCACATCTCTATGTGACATTTTTCATGTCATAATTTGGGTAGAAAATACAGTAAATCAAGCACAAAAGGTGAGTTCAGCCATGACAAGACAAACTCCAGTGAAACCTTCACTCAGTGAAACTGAATAACATGGGAGTAGGATCTGCCTGGTGCCTGCAAAAGGAATTATTTTGGCAAACCTCTTAGTGCTTGGCCTGCTGGATACCTGATTGCACTTGACTGAGTGAACAGCTGTGGGCCAGGGCAGGGCTATGCTCTCTGGGGTGGCTCTCCGTGCTAGACAACATTTTGAATACCTGGGATAAACACTGTTTGAACTTTTTGCAGGTTGAAGTGCTTCCTGTCCTCTTCACTCTGCTTGTACAGTGCACACCCTGTAGCCCATGTGGGGAATGGCACGGAGTCACTTGGAAAGTGGGATGAAAAATCACCAGCAAAGTAAACCATGCAGCTGTTGCAGAGCTGTGGGCTAGCAGCAGTACAAGTGAAGTCATCAGAGGAATTTTTTCAAACTCTTAAGGCTTAAATATTAGACATTTCCTGGGTATTGTACAAAGCCCATGAGTTGGCACAGGGTCTTCCAAAAGACTAATATGTTTGACAGGAGTAAAACCTGCAAAGGTATATTTTCTAAGATTGTGACAGTGAACTTTTGATTGGCAAACTATTGCAGGACACAACAAGCCATCTTCAAAAACTGAGGTGAAAAAGCAGATTGGAGGAGAGGAGCATGTGCAGCATGCCAGAAGTAGGAGGAGGATCCTGAGCTCTAACCCGTGGGGGACTGGAGGTTTTGGAGAGGTGGGAGTACAGCTGTAGTTTCCTCCCAGTAAGAAATAGGGCATTTAAAGATCTCTGTGATTCTTGTGCTGTTAGTAAGCAGGAGTGTCCTGCAGCTTGTGGGAGATGCTGCTGAGTAGGCAGGGCTGCCCCACAGGCAGTGGTTCCCTCAGACATTGTTTTCTGAGGGGCAGGGTATCACAGGAATTGAAACTTCTTAGCAGAGTTATTGGTTAGTTATTCTAAGAGGCCTGAGTAATTCTCTCTCCATAAATACTTTTTTTGCTACACATCTCATCTGTGAATTGGCTAATTACATGTTAAATTTGGCTTTAGACCAGAGACCTCACCAGTCAAACCTTCAGATTTTGGGGTAGATGTAGCTACTACAGGGGAAAAGAACAGCCATAGTATCCTTTACAATTCATACAGTCTTCCTTTGTTCCTTCAGGCTCTGCCTCCAAGATTTAAAATGTCTAGCACGTAGTTGTGCCTTTGCTTTTCTTGATTCCTATGGAGTCCGTGGTATTCCATATGAATGCAACTGAGCTCAGAGAGATAGAAAAATATGTTATGCTGCATAATACAAGCTAATTTTAAAAAGATATGTGTATATGCACGTATGAGAGGTGTAATGCAATCACAGTTTCTGGTTCTTGCTCTGAATCCTGGAAATTGGAACTACTGAGTTTGTTTTATCCATAGACATGTATGTATTATGTGCTGAAAGACCTCATCAATGATGGAAACATTTGACCTGTCATTGACTTATAAAAAAGCTCAGAAAGATCAGTAGGATTTTTTTTCTTGAATTCCTTTCTGAAGTGCCATGTGGAATATTGATTCCTTTAGTATGAATTTAGTATGATTTAAATCTCCCTCAGGCTTCTACTGTACAGTAAACAGGTTTTTATCTGAGGTATTTTTTTGTTTTTGTTGAAACCTAGTGCAAATCATTTGAATATTAAGGTGTTTGTGATGTTCACAGGCCCAGAGGTAGTGGTTTCTCCATGGAAAGAGAGGCTATTTATGTTTAAACTGATGGAAAATTACTGTTTCATGTTACGTTATGCTATATACACTTATTTTAATGGCTTTGCAGTGAATAACTAAAAACACATTGTGGAAGTAAGGATATTTCTCTAAATACAGTATGTCCTAATCTCTGGAGAAGCATCAAAGTGACAAGGTTATGTTAGTATTATTAAGCCTCTTCAACCAGGAGCATATTTTGCATTTAAAATCAGTGATGAGAGAAATGGTAATGGAAAATCCCTGTGAAAAAAAAATCTGGTTTAAAATACATTTATATCATATTTTTACAAGTAAGTTACAGTTCTGTGTTAGAGATTAATCTTTCCATCTTTTTTTTCTCCTCAGGCCTTACTGGCAGTGAGGGTAGATTTGTGAGTATATAAAGTGCACTCCTCTGGGGGGAAGAAGGGATAGAACTGTAAAGCATTTTATTTTCTTGGTATTCACAAGGAGTTATTAGTTTCAGCCCAACACACTATTAGTGAGTTTTTGGAAACTACACAGAGTGATTCACTGGGAACCAAACAGTAGTAAATAATGCCTGTTTAAAGCTGCTGCCATGTGAGGAACATTTTAACCTGAAGACAGGTTGAGATTTTCCTAAACTAATAGGTATTTCTAGAAAATTTTAGCAAGGTCAACCAATGTAATCATAAATCAGTAGACTGTGATATTCACCTTCCCTTACTCCTGCTTGCCCTGGCATTTACATTACTTTGGTCTGCTAGCTTCATTACAGTACTGTCTCTATAGGACTAATGTGTTCTGCCATGCATGAAAGCAATAAGAAATGTTTAAAGAGCTTCCACAGTGTGCCTGTGTATGTGAGTGTGTGTGCTATGGAACTGTTATGGAGAGGAGAGTGCCCAAAGTTACACTGTAAGAGTCTTCAGGGCAGAGGGAGATTAGGGTTTGAACTGAAGAATATTAGGTCTAGTGATGTGTTTAATTGAATCCAATCTGAACCTGTGGCATGGGTTCCCATCTCCTATATGCAGGAAAAGTGCAGCCCACAGTGAAATCTTTAGGAAGTTTGCTTGAGGATCTCATCTACATTCAGCACATGGAATTCTCTCAGCAGCACTATTAACCTTATTCATTATCACTTTCTAAGTTAATGATGGGTATCTGATCTGCACAGCAATCTTCTTCCCTTTGCCATATTCATCACAGTCTCAGCTGGATTCTTATTAAGCAACAGAGGTGAAACACAGAATAATCTGTTGTAGTTTTGATGTAAATTCTCTCCCTGCCACTAACTCCCCATGCCATTAGTTAACAAAAAAAGTAGTTAACTACTACCAGTTCCTTCTTGATCGTTTTGGGTGGGACATCACACCACTCTGGGGGAAGGTTGGAGCTGCGTATGCTGGCTGTGGGAGAGAAACCTTTTCTTCTGCTCCTCGCTGCTCCCGTGGTGTAATTGAGTTTTTTCTTGCCACTGCTGTTTCTCCTGGTTTCGGCATTGGGGCTTCGGTCGCTGCTCTGGCCTCACCATCGCCGGCAGTGTCACGTGCGCCCACCCCACCGCGCAGCGACCCAAGAGAGAGGAGTCACGGCTGCTTTTTCGGACGTGCTGCAGTTCTCCACTCCCAGCTTTTCTTGTTCATCTGGGACAAAGGACAAGGAGAGAGAGAATTGATCTGAGTGCTCACTGCTCGTCTCTGCCTCTCTGGGAAAGGACTTAGAACTCGCCCTGCAGTCAGCCAAGGTGTCACACTGACACAGTCCATAATTATAGCTGCCCCTGGAAGAGTCTACCATTTTGGGGGTTGTTCTCTTTTGTTTTTACTTGTGGTGTTGGGGGAGTAGTTTGCTCTGGTCTATTTACAGTTATATATATATGTGTCTGTGTATATATATATATAAAAATATATAAATATATAAATATATAAATATAAATATAAATATATATATATAGTAGTTAAAAACAGTTATCCTTCTTATATCCATTTTCTAATTAAAGTTCCTTTTCTTAAATGTAATAAAGAGTGACGTGATTATTGTGAAGGAATCCTCTTCTCTGCTTTTTGGTAAACATTTTTGTTTCTTCCCTCAAACTAAGACATAACTCATTTCAAAATAAATGCCTTATAACTGTGTCAAGATATGGTTCTAAGTTGCAATGACTCTGATAGGCTGGAACCTGATGTTGCCTTGGGTGTTTTGTCACCAATCTGTTACCTTCTCTGCTTGTCTTAGCAGGGGAGGTAGTCAGGGCTTCGCATCAAGACCCTATAACAGTTCTCATAAAACAGTTCTCATAAACACTCCTTTCCTTCACTCCAGTGGTTGCACTGAGATGTTTCTAGTATCATTGTTTAGTTACTGTTTACTGCCATGGTGATAACCACTCCAATTTACCTTTGATGGATAACTTCTTTTAGACAGATTTTTTAATGTCATGAAGCCTTTTTTGTTGCCGCCAATGCCTAGGGAGGACTGCACACACCAATGTGATGTTCAAGCAAATCCCAAGTTTATTCAAAAACACAGGTATATATGACCTCAAGTGACCCCGCCCCAGGTGCGGTGGTCTGACTCCAATAGGTTGAGGGTGGAAACATGTCCTTTTAAGGTGAAAACGAAACCTGTAATGTGGTCCTTCAGACCCACCTGAATCAGGCTGCAACATCTCCCCCTTTTGTTTCAAAGAACAAAGCAAAAATGCAAACAACATAATACATATCATGCATATTGCAACTTGAACAGAAAGGCTGAAAATTTTGAAAATTGAGAAATAACATTTTGAAAATCTTAAATTTTGCTACTTCAAGACTTAACAGGGTATTTGCAGGTTACACATCCCTACCTCCCCCTCTCTTTTCAAAATAGACTTTTGGAAGGAGGTACAGTAACCTTTGTAAACTAACACAAACTAATACATGACTAAGACATGTATGTTTGGAATTTGCAAACTTACAACTAGTGCAAAACAAGAAACTTTTCTTTCACGCGTGAAATTGTGGTCTTTTTGTGCAGTCGTCACCGCACAGACCACTGTAAACAAACTAGAATTTTATTAAACTTTGGCAGTGTCCAAGAGTGCAGAGTGACTTCCCTTAGCAAAGAAGCAAGTTCAGTCCAGCTGAACTAAATCTCCTTATGTTCAAGGTCCATTCTCAGAACTTCTGTGTGGCCATCACAGAGGTTTGAGAATGAAGCTTTGATTTTTAGTCCTTATATACTCTTGGTAAAGCAGTAAACAAGTGTGAATTCACAGAGGAAATTCACAAAGGCTAAACATAACCAACACTGAAAGAGAGTAAGTACTGATGATCTTAAGCTCTCTATAAAATGTTCAGCAGCTTAGGGGGGCAGGTA
Organism: Pithys albifrons albifrons; assembly: GCF_047495875.1. Classification (NCBI taxonomy): domain Eukaryota; kingdom Metazoa; phylum Chordata; class Aves; order Passeriformes; family Thamnophilidae; genus Pithys; species Pithys albifrons. Next base: position 23,844,258 of record NC_092497.1, read on the forward strand.
TCCTTACCCCTGCAGCCTACTGGGCAACTTGGCAGTGCAATAAGCTCAAAACTGCACTTTAACTGAAAGTTAACAGAATTTTAAAATATATGCTAAACAACATGCTCTTGAACTGGACTGTTCTTGTTTGATTGGACAGTTAACGACTAGTCCTAGGCTACTGCTGCTTGTGGTTGTGGTTGCCATATGGGGAAGGCAGCCTGGCTCCAGTTTCCATGAGCTATTTTACTGGCTGTACCCCATGGCCTGCAGCCCCTCTGGTTTTTTGGAGGCCCAGCTCCCCACCCCATGTTTGTTAGAGGAGTACCATCCTTTTTATATTTAGAATGACAATCTTGGGCTTTGTGACCAAGTCTGTGACAACGGTTACATTCTCCAGTGAACCTTTGAGTTCTGCTATATTTTGGTTGTGCTGGACAAGATTTTGTTGTTAAATTCCAGGGTCTTTTCCCCCTTTTTTGGGTGGATTGTTTGCTAAGAGCTGTGGCTAGAGCAGAAGCACGTAGTTTTGCTTTTTCCTCCTCTTCTACCCAGGGCAATCTGGCACAGGCTTCAATTAACTGTACCAAAGTAGCTGTAGCTGGTAGAGAGGCTATGAGCTGTTTGCATTGAGGATTGGCATTATTAATTACCAGATCTTTCAATAAGGCTGGTTTAATGTCAGGGGTAATATTTGGAGCAGCTTCCATAGCTTCTGTTACTTTATCTACAAATTCCATGAATGTCTGTCCAGGTTTCTGCATTATTTGCATATAGGGTAGAGAAGGTTTTCCCTTCTTAGGCAGATTAGAGAATGCGGTCAAAGCAGCATTCTTTGACTGTTGCAAAATATGAAAATGTAATGCAGCTTGTGTTTGTGGGTCTTCATAAGCTCCTGATCCCATTAGCTGGTCTAAAGATGCTAATCTTAAGGGATGTCCAGTTTCTAAGTGTATATTTTTTGCCTGTTCCTCCGTTAACTGCTCTTTCCATTTCTGTAGAAATATCATATAAGCAGTAGGAGGTAGAATAAACTCCATTAAAACTTTAGTGTCTGCTGGGATTATGTTATTGTATTTTATGAAGGCTGTGATTTGGTTTTTTACCAAGGCATTGTCATAGCCGTATTGAAAGACTACACTGTGTATTTTTTGTGCAATTTTCCAATCAAGTGGCTCCCATTTTAAGCCTTGTGTAGTGTTAATCACAGGCGCAGAAACCAGGGATTGCAGGGAAGGTGAAGGTGTACCTACTTCTGCAGCTATGGATACTAACTCTTTGTACCTTTGCTGGGTATTAAATGTGAGGTCGCGAGGTGGCTTTGTGACTCCATCTGCAGAATCTGGTACCTGGGTATCAGAAAGCTTTGAAATTAAGTTAGCAGCATTGCAATTTCCATCTCCCCCCAGCATGTCCCAAACAGAGGCTTCTTTTTCTGTTGCTCTCCATTCTGGGATACAGCTGGTGGGTGTGGCTGTCGGTGATGGAGGCTGCAGGTACCAGATTGCCGGCGCAGGGGCAGTCTCTACCGGCGTGGGGGGTTCCAGTGCTGGTGCTGGCAGCTGCGGGCAGCGCACGGCTATCGGGGAGGGAGTCCCCGTTGGTGCTGCAGCGCTTGTGTCCTGCACGACCGGCGCTGTGGGAACTTGCTCTCGGGGCACTTGCTCTGTGGGTGGCACACAGTGAAGGGAATGCTCAGGGGGAGCTCCGTGGGCTCTGCTCCACTGGGGAGGAGTCTCTTCCCCTCTCCATGACGTAGTCGATCCACGCAGGAGGTGGTGGTGGTGGCGCGGGAAGTGATTCGCCTCCGGAGCGGGCGAATTCGGAGCCGACCTCGACCCCTGCAGGCTGCGGCAGACCCGCGCCTGGCGCATGCGCTGTGATTGGCATGCAGTAGGGAGGGGGGTTGGGCGGTCCTTGTGCCTCGTGGTAAGGGCGCGCCGTTCCTTTGTTTGATTTCGCGGGCTTTGCCATCACGTGGTCTCTTTGTTTTCCTGGCCACGCGGTTATGCCGGGCGGCTGTAGCCCTGCTGGAATGTCTGCCTCAACAGTCTCCTGCCGCAACGGAGCGACTCCGGCGTACCCGCGGGGTGGCGGGGAGCGCGGCGGTGGGGCGACCCCAGCCCCGAGGTACCCGCAGGGCATTGGTGGCAGCGGCGGCGGTGGCGGAGCCGGCGCCGAAGGTGGATGGACAGGGGGAGAGAAACTCCACGGGGTTTGTCCCCCCCTCCACATGTCTCTCTCGGCTGAGGGCAGTCCCCATCGTGCCTTCTTGGAGTTAGGATTTAAATAAAACTCACTCACGGTTTGTTTTTCTGCGGCGTGTCTCGTGGGGTTCCAAGGTTGCTGCTGAGGTCCGGCCGCTTCTACAGCGGCAGCCGGTGGTCTCATTCGCTGTGAGTTGTAAGGCGGTGCAAAGACGACTTCTTGGCTTTTTACGGCGACGAACGGCGTTGAAAAGCTTTGATTCCATGGTTACTGTGGTCTTGCCGGGTTTTCCGGAGCGGGAGCGGGCGGCGCCGCGTGTGGGTACCGCGGCGGCGTTTCTGCGGGCGGCGGTGCCCACGGCGGTGCAGAAGGATGTTCAGGGGAAAAACTGGCTTTTTTCCTTTCTCTCCGGTAGATCGAGGTTTTTACGGGCTCGTTCTACCTCTAACAGCATTTTCCTTACAGCTGCATATGACGGAATGAGCTGTAAAAATTCTTCGGGTGCAGTTTGCACTAAATTCCACAAATCTGCCCCAATTTTATCACACACTTCTATGGAAAGCGTGGAATTGGCATCTGTTAGGTGCCTTCGAGTGAAACACCAATCCAAAAATTCCTGTAAGGCTTGTCTTTCAATGTTTGTTTTTGTAACACGAGCTAGTTTTTCAAATTTATCAAGCAATAAGTTCGTTTTAGTCGAGTTGGAATTTCCCATGTTTCTTTAACTCACCGGTTCGAAGGTCGTGGTTCCTTCAGTCCACGTTCTTCCAGCAGCTCTCAGGGCCACTACACAAAACTCCCAAGTTTACAGGAGACAGAAGCTCTCAGGGACTTCTCCACAAAGCACCCAAAAAAACTGGGGCATAGCAGCTCTCAGGGGCCACTTCTTAAGGCTCTAGGCAGGCCTGCAGGTGGGTTCCATGTTCTGAGACACGTCGGGGTCCACCATTTGTTGCCGCCAATGCCTAGGGAGGACTGCACACACCAATGTGATGTTCAAGCAAATCCCAAGTTTATTCAAAAACACAGGTATATATGACCTCAAGTGACCCCGCCCCAGGTGCGGTGGTCTGACTCCAATTGGTTGAGGCTGGAAACATGTCCTTTTAAGGTGAAAACGAAACCTGTAATGTGGTCCTTCAGACCCACCTGAATCGGGCTGCAACACTTTTTCCCCACGGGCTTAGCTGGGACCAAGCATTTCAGAGTGCTAGCAGGTTGGTAGGCACTAGAATAAGGTCTGGATGGCAAGATGGTTGGGTGCAGAAACTCAGGCTCCAATAGTCCATGTGCAGTTTTGCAGACTGGGATCTTTGCTGTGGGGCAAGAGAACATGGCTTCTGGTTTCTAGTGTCTGAGCTGCAACAGGCCTTTTGGACATCTGGTCCCAAAAGGGACCAATGTGGTCCCTCTGTGTATGTGTATTGGGATTCAGTAGTCTTTGATTTGGAAATTCTGCTTATTCATTTAAGGATGTAAGCATGGCACTTCTGGCCTTATATTTTTCAACAGTCTTATGTTTGGCTGAGGTTAATGAATAACTTGGAAATTTGTCTAAACAAAGCAGAAATAAAACAATGTGAAAGATTTTCTTTTATGGAACTGAAGTTTTGAGTGCTTTTTTCTAGTACAGGTAAATTGTGTTCAGTACAGGAGGCCCCTCTGAGGCCTGAGAAAGATGGAGGAAGTTTATAAAAAAGCATGAATGGTACAAAGAAGATAACTAGGGAATGACTGTTCACTGGGATCTCACAGTCTGAGACACCCAGTGGAAATACCAGTCTGTGGGTTTAAAACAAAGAGGAGGAAGTTCTTCTTTGCACAATTCATGCCTAAACTAGGGAACTCGTCATCATCACAGGATGTTTGGGAGGCCAAAGTTATGAATGAGGTCACAAAAAGGGTTAGTCAAGCCCAAGGCACATAGGCACATATGAGAGCCTGGGCATGAGCTCTGGTTCAGTAAGCATCTATGCCAGTGACTGCTGATAGCCAAAGGGTTCAGGGGAGACATCTGCTCTCCACTTTGCTTTCTTCTGGGCATTTTATTTCATCTTATCGCATCAGCTCCAGGTTGTAAAATAAGGAGGAAAGAGGGATTGAGGGCTGTTGGACGTGTCTTTCTCCAGTAGCTCTCCTGAGTGATGTACAGGCTGAAGTGGGTGGTAGAAAAGCACATACTTATGTACTCTAGGAAGCCTGGGCTGCAGTTATTTCTGTCAGGAAATGTTCTGAGAATTGTGGTATTCAGAAGTAGTTTGGTACTAAAATGTGAAAGGAAAAACAGCACAGTGGTCACTTATCTGCCTTAGTGATTAGAGACCTTTGGGCCAATATGTGATAGCCTCACTGCTGTGGAGAACCTCTAGAATCAGGCTCATTTAGCCAATTACTAAAAAAAGCACAGCAGCTCACAGGAAAGAATGAGTGAGCATCACTGTATGCAAAGCCTCTGCACTCACAAATAGTTGCTAGCATTAAGCTCCTTGGCCATGCATTGGAAATCTCAAGACATCAGTCTCAGGAGAAGGTGTAAGAAACTGTTCTCCATACATTAGTCATTTGTGTCACACATGTTTCTCAGACACAGTAGTAAAACATTCTCCAACTCTCCCCAGAAGTCCTTTAGACTGGAAATCTAACATGGTCTCACAGTTTTTGAAGTTCTCTTTTAGTCCTTTTAAATAGAGTTGGGGAAAATTATTTGTGATGGTTAGGATAATGAGGCCTTGAGATGTACCATCAATCTCTGTCACAACATGTAACTTAACTATTTTTAGGTAATATTTTAGGTAAAAGAATTTTGTCTTGTGGCCCAAACTCAACTCATTCTTTATTTTCTGGAAGACTGCTCAATTGCTCTCCTTTTCAGGCAGAGTCCAAAGCAGCTTTCTAGGACTTAGTCTGAGTTTTCCTTAGTTAAGATAGTTGCTGGTGTCTCAGGACTTCTTGCTCAAGGACAGGTGTTTGGACTTTGACATCTCAGAAGGAAAGTAAAAAGCCAATTTCATTAAATAGCTGTGAGTGAGATATTGAAAAATATAATACCTGGAACTGCTCAAAGTGAACCTCTGTCCTATGCACAACCCATGGTACATTCCAGCCTTTCAAACTTTTATTAGCACTGCTTTCTATTTTACAAACTGAAGTGCTGAAAACCAAAATGCTCTCCCATTTAATTAGCTGACCTCAAATGCTTTCTTTTAGCCATAATGAGCTACTCTGATTAAAGGAAAAAACAGCAGAAATAATGAATATGAGAGCATTTTTGTAAAGGGCTGTACCTAAGCACAAAATGAATAATGGCCGAGTCAAGGACAGGAGATTTTTCTCATTTAAAAGCCTAGCAGATAGGGAAAAATTATTGCAGACATATAATACATAGCCCTCAGAAATGCAGTCCCAGCTGGTACCCCACAGATGAGTTTTTGTGCAAAGCTCCCTGTAAGACTGTGAGTATCTGAGTGGAAATATTCAAGAACAATCTGGATGCAATCCTGTGCAGTGTGTTCTAGGCTGACCCAGCTGGAGCAGGGAGTTTGGACCAGATGACCTACTGTGGTTCCTCCTAACCCATTCTGTGATTATGTGACCACACATGGCATTTCAAGGGTAACAAAGGTAAATTGTGTGGACTATGATTTGGTGCTGAGGATGGTTTGCTCACAAATGTATTGACTTCCTGGCTCAGGTGGTGTGGCTTCAATGTGTGCAAAATTCAACCTTTTCCATTTGTTGGCCTTGACTGAGCATGGAGCAAGGAGCAGTGTCCTCTCACATAAATGAGGGTACTGCTATCAGTTTATCTGTCTGTGGTAGAAATGGACAAGCTCTATCCTGACCAGGATGTGGAGAACAAAACCAGGGTGAGTAATGCCTTGGAGGAATATCCTCACCACCCCACCCTGACCATGTTGAGCTGCATGTTCTTTTTGGGTTGTATGCAATGGGGTAGAGCAGAGAACCATGTCAGAAGTTGCTTTTAGGACAGAGCTTTACATCTCAAAGAGGCTTGAAGCTCTGCTAGCATGAAAGGGTGAAGGTCCACTCTATCAGTCACAGAAATTTTTGAGAGTTCTATTAAAATTAATCTGCTTTTCTGAGAAAGCAGTATTTTAGGCCAATAACTATATAGAACCAGAACTTGATGTGGCCATTCCCAAGGCCCCAAGTAAGATTGTTGAAGTTTGCTAGATGCAAGATTTGTTGGCAAAATAGTTCGGAGTCAATTTATGCAAGTTTGAAAAGAATTGGAGAGATATTAAAGAGTTTTGAATGGAAGAGTTTGCATTAAAAAGAGACTATATATTAACGGTAGTGGTGCAAATAACCCTTGGCTCCACTATTTGAGTTTAATTTGAAAAATGCAGCTTCCAGCCTGTACCCCTGGAATCACTTCTGTTGATTCCCCACGATATTTTCCCATTTCCTACTTTGCTGGGGAAGCTGATGCTTTGAGCCTGCTTGTTTGTTTTGTGATTTTTTTTTTTTAAGTTAACACAGCAAACATGTGACTCCTAAGTAAGAAATAGCACAAAACTCTCAGGGGGCTTTCTGAAAGGCTTCAGAGGACTGGTCTGTGAAGACCTGTTTAAAACAAAACACCTTCATAGCTCTCAGGAATAAAAAGCAAGGTTTTGTAGACACAAGCATAATTTTTCCATGAAAACAATTAACAGACTTTCTATGTTAACTCAGCATTTTTAATAATTCTTAATGTGATTTCTCAGAGCACTTGCTCTCTCTAAGCTGTTGAATTAGTTGATCTTATGAGAACTTCACATTTGCCCTTGTTTTGAACTCCTAAGTCAAGTTCCATGAAATGCTAATGGTATGCAGTGCAGAGTGCTTGAAAAAAAAGACACCGTAACAGCTGCACAGCTTGTATTTCTGCAAAACATATCTATATTAAAAGAGAGTTCACCATATTCAATATCCAGGAAATATGGTCTAGCAACAGCAGGTTTGTGAATAAAGCTGGAAAAAAATATCTGTGAGCCTGAGTTGGACAGAAAGGTCTGTAGCCTGTTGTTGGAGCCTCTTATTCAATTCATATTTTAAACCAGCTTGAACAGAAAACATAGAAGTGAAATGTGGGCAGGAGAACATCTGTGCAACCATAATGACTATTCAGGGTATTTTTATTTGATTGTCAGTTTTAGCTTCCTGGCAAAATGTAATTTACATGTAATTTCTCGGAACATTATTTTTACTATAATGAATTCTTTTTCTTACAATAAATCCAGATTAACCTATTTATTTTCGAGAGGAACCCTGGATGTTCGTGAAACTTCTGTGACTTGAAAAAAGGCTAATTTGGTATACTATTGCTTTTGCAGTTCTTAATAAACTTAAATATCATTCTAAATGTCAGGTCCCTGATTCATTAGTCTTTTGGGAATGAAAGCTTATTCTGTAATTATAGCTTCATACCAAACCTTGATCACACTGAAAAGTAATAACTTTTTCTAATAATTAAAGGTTGTTCAGCTGATTTGTGAACACTGTGTTCATTGATATTTTTACTTGGTTTTGGTTTCTAATTGTTTGCAAGCAAGCTTCTCTTCCTGTAGTTCTTGTGCTGTGATTATCAGGGGAGAGAGAGGAAGGGACCGGCATAAGTAGCGGACTGTCAGACCTTGGACTGCCTGAGCATTTCTCATCTATCCTCTGCAGCCTCTGCAGGGTGTATGTGTGGTCAGATAGCAGTGCTGGAGTGTTGGCTGCTTGGAGGGGTTCTTGACCTAAGCAAGCTCTTACTGAAGTGTGCTCACTAACAAGTAGCAAAGGGGTGTTTTAACATGAGAGAAAGCATCTTTGCATGCGATCACAGGATTTTTGTTTTTAAGAAATGCAGATTTTTCTCAATATGTGCCTAATAAATGATAAGAAGAGGTGTGCTGAGGTGGGGGCAGTGAGGGTGTCTGACAGTCTGGGAGATGTCCGTACTGCCCACAGTGACCACTATCCCACAGAGGCAAGGGAACAGGATAGGTTACCATGTGTTAACCAGCATAAGCTGTTGCTTTCTGACAGAAATGCTACTTGTTAGAAGTGCACCAGCATGCTGCAGCCAAATGGGCAATGCTTTGCAGGCATGCAGCAGCCAAAGATGGACCTTGCCTGTCTCAGCTGTGGATATAGGGTCTGCATGTGGATTCAACTTTGCATGAAGACAGTGTCAACAAAGAAACAAACTCCCAAGGTCTCCAGTTGGTGTCTTAACAATGAGACAAGCCTCCATTTTGCAAAGCTGTTTTCTAGAGGAAGCTTCAGTGAGAGCATGCCTCAGGAGTGAAGGACTCCAGATATGAGGAGAAAACCTGTAGGAAGGATGAGAAAAAAGAAGTTTCCTCATGGTTTGGAAAAAGTTACTGCCTTTCTCATTTACTGATGAGGAGCAAATAGGTCAAGGTACACTTCTTCCTCTGAGCTTTCCAAACTCACTTTTTTGTTCTTGTTTGACTGTTACTTCACATACTGCCTACCTATCCTGTTATTCAATGGAAAATCCTATTAGAGGTGTGAAACAGGGATAAAAATAAAAATAGGTTTTGAATTTACTGTGGCTTTGCAAAAATTGTAGCTGTCTGTGGAAGGGGTTTGCCCCAAAACTGCCAGCACCCAAAGCAAAAGAGACTTAAGCGTGTCTGCATATAGGCAGTTGAGATAAAAGAAAATTAAGAGCTTGCTTGAATAAAAGGCTGACAAGAGAAGTGCCTTTAGCACATCCTCAAGCACAGCAAGAAGTTGGAAGCCTGGGCAGTAAGGAGTAGAGAGAGTTTGTGTTTAAAATGATATTATGTTTGTCTTAGTTTGAGGGAAACTGAAATGTTTAAAAAGACCAGAGGAGAGGATTCCTCCTCAATAACCCCGTCACGCCTTATTAAATTTAGGGGAAAACCCCAAAACTTCAATTAGAAAATGTATGTAAGAAGGATAACTGTTCTTAACTACTAGATATAGATATAACTGTGAACAGACCAGAGCAAACCAGCACGAAAAAAACCCCCAACAACCCCCAAAAACTGTAGGATCCTCCTGGTGCAATTTTATTTATAGGCAGTGTCAGTGTCACACCTTGGCTGGCTGTGAGGTGAATTCTCAGTCTTTTCCAATCGAGGCAGAAACAAGGGGGTGAATGACTCACGGTGCAGGACAGAGCCTTTCATATGGGGGAAAGAGCAGACTCTCTCTCTCCTTGTCCTTTGTTCAAAAGAAGGAAATGCTGGGAGTTGAAGAGTGGTGGTAATTCCCAGAAATCTCCTTGCAGTCCAAGTCGGTCCCCAGGAAAAAGGTCTACAGTGTGTCCCAAAGCAGCTGTGACCCTCCTCTCTCTAGCTCAAGGTGCCCAGAGATGGAGGGGGGAAGATGAAGAGCAGAGTCAGAAGGAGCTCTCACCAGCTCAGCAAAACAGTGTGTCTCTCCCAGCATGTGCCCAAAACAAAGTGAAGCCAGCACACAGGAAAAGCCTCTCCTCCTCCCAGAAGCATTGAGTCTGTTTCTTCACCTCGGCCGCACCATTCAGTTGAAATCTGGAGCCATCAACCACTCCTTTGTTCTCAGTCCAGGCACTTCAACTCCCCAAACCTTTGTGTTGGTAGGGTGAGAAAAATTCCCTGAAGGAACCCTTTGACAATGTTACATAACATCCTTAGAGAAGAAAACATATGTAAACCTAACGAGTGTCTATAATAGATAATATTCAAAGCTACCTGTCTAAAAATTGCTATAATTTTTTATACAGTGGATATGTACTTTTGAGGCAGGAGTCCCCTGCATGTCCCCAGCCATGGCCAGGCTGTAATAAAACTGTGCTTTATTAGCAATATCTAGATTTCTTTAAATCAATTTGACACCCGAGATGGGACCTTCTCCACTGCCTGTCAGACCCTCCAAAGCTGGGGACCCCTGGTGCCACAGGACATCATTCGGGTAAAGCTCCCTGAGCTCTGCTGGATCATCACAGGAGTGGACCAAGATCCTGTACAAAGGTATACAAATTGTAAAGTACTCTTATATTTTAGGATTTGAAAGGTACCGATGTACCCTAGGGTTCTGGGCTTGGGTTTTTGAGAAGGTAACCATAAGACATATGCAAGTTCATTTTGCTCCAGCTTGCCAGCAGGTTAAAAGGAGCAGCACCTTCTAAGTGGAGAAATCTACTAGAAAGTTAGAGGGCAGAGGGCCCACCCAAGTAATACAAAATTCCTCAGACTAAGAGGATTTGGCAAGAAAAGGGAAAAAAACCAGAATTTAAAAAGAAGAAATGAATATTTTTGAGACTGAACTTTACAACTGGATTTTAGACTTAGATTTCAGATTGTAGCTATAAGTTTGGTATCTTACTGTTCTGGAGATTGTTTTAAGCCATTTATAGAGACCCTTTGTGTGTGATAACTGCCTTATTTATGAGTGTGTGTGTTTCTGAGCCTTTGTGTGTGTTAATGAGTATGTGTATCTGCTTTATTGTTTGTAAAACTAGAGCAAGAAACTAGTTTTAACTGTTTTCATTTTCAGAAATCAGATCTGGAATTTTGCTGACCACAAAACTACAGGCCAGCCTGCCTTTTGTTAACAGCAACTGAAAGCACTAACCATATCTGTGCTAAGTTTAGAGTAATCGTTTATTTGTAATTTGTGTTAAGTTCTAAATCTTGTCATGTGTTAACAAACCAGCACCCCTGAGTTTAGATAACTTTGTGGAATATAAACTTTTAAGAAGCTAAAAATTAGGTATTGTTTGTATAGTCTGTGTTGTTTGTATTGTCTGTATTGTATTTTTATGTGCTTTATCTAAACATACAATTCACACTTCACACACATACCCTCCAGGGATGCCAGTTTACCATTGAACACATAAGACTACTTTTATGTGCTTAAAGCAAACAAAAGTGCTAACCTGGATCCATACTCAACTTGTAATTGTTTTTTTCATATATTTGTGTTCTGTGTTCATTATTTTTGCTCCCAAGATCAAGCTGAAAAGTTACAGTAAAACACTGAGAGATAAGGTTAGTTTAAAGCCTCCTTGCTTTAGAGATAAATTGAACCCTTAAATAATTGAAAATTAAGTTTCCAGAAATAATTTAAAGCTGGTGTTGTGTGGAGTGATGTGTGCTAGATAGTGCAATTGAGGAGTGAATGCAAAGTCCTGAAATGTAGTTCTACTTCTCTGAGAGTGGCTGGTGATGGACAGAGTAGCTGGTGTGAAAAAATAGAGTGAGACAGACATGACTGGTGTGAGTAAGAGCCTGAACTTGCATTTCCAAATGATCTGTGAAAAGCACAGCCAAAGAGGCAAAGCAAAAACTGAAAGGAGGGGAAATCAGCAGAGAAAATAAAAGGCTGATAAACTCCCTTTAGGGTGTATTCTAATATATCGAAAAGAGAAAAGAGAAACCCCCACCAAATTTTTAGATCGAGTAAAAGAAGCAGTGCAAATTAATCCCACCTTAGACTCATTAAGGGATCAAAGAGAACAACTGCCCTTGGTCCTTTTGTTCCAGTTCTAGGACATTGAAAAAATAAGGGAGACCCTGGCTCTAGAAGATCTGAATGACATCCTAGTAAGAAAAGTCATCAGAAATTAAGACCAAACCAATGTGCAATTTGCAAAAAAAATGGACACTGGAAAAGAGAATGTCCTCAAAATAAACAAAATCCTACTCTGGTAACAAAATGGGACCAGGACTGAAAAGAACCAGGGGAATATCTGTACCCCAGAAACCCCTGCTTACAACAAAATCAGAAAAGACAAAGGTAAGATTAAGCTTTTTGTGAACACTAGATCAACACTGATGCCTCAGGGGTTTTTTTATTTTTTATTTTTTCATTTTTATAAATTTTAGAAGTACTTGTAACTGTAGTGAAGATGCAGACTTTACTGAGTTCAATGTTTATATATATTTTATCATATTTCTATCCCATATCAATGCCTAAAATTCCATTAGTTAGTTAGACTTCTTTTCAAGGCAGAAGGCTGAATAATATCTTGCAACTGCTCCATGAGACATAAACATAGGCCAATGACCTTGAAGCCAGAACACTAGAAGACCTCCAAGTATCCTTGCATGCTTTGAGGAAGAGAGGGTCCCACTCTCCCCCAGACTCAATTCCTGGCAGGGTTTGGAGGCGGGAGGAAGCTAGACCAAAGAGATGTGTAAACTAGAGATTGAGTGGACAATAGTATAAAACCCATGGAAATCAGAGTTTGAAGGGCGCGTGATCATGTATTCCTGAGGGCCCTAATGCTAGACATTAAAGAATCTACATTTTTATCTTATCCCACGCTAACTTGGCTCAGAGTCCAGTTTTCTACGGACTATCAAGGCATCAACACCTTTTGTATTAAGTAAGAATTAAACATTATAAATAATGTATCTTTAAATGTTATAAAAGCAACTGGCCAACAAAAAGAAGATATAGTTTATAACATTTATAAGTTAAGTAAGATCTTAAGTGTGTATAAGGTTTGTTAAAATTGTTTTTAAAAGACATTTAGTAAAAAAGTTAAATAAAAAAATTAAAATAGTAAAAGGTAAATTAAAATAGAGAAAATTAACTAACCAAGTTTTCAAGTTTTGTTTTAATCTAGCTGCAAATATCAGGAGAGGTGCCCTGGAATTTGAGTTGACCTGATCCCAAGAAATTTACAAGTACAGTTAAAATCCCAGAACATAACCACTAAGTATAAATTAACAAAAAGCTCCACCTAGCAATAGACACTTTAAACCAAAGTATATTTAGTTTTTTGTTCTAGACTTGAAAGATGCACTTTTCTATTTGCCTTTAGACGTAAAGTTAAAAATTGTTCGCCTTTGAGTGAAAAATTCATATGCAAGCTGAGGACCTCTTTGACAAACACTCCCTCAGGAACCGAGACAGTGATAGCTGAAGTCTGGCCAAAGATCACACTGTGGGTTTCAGTGAGCCTCCTGCTTGCTGTCCAGCCATGCATACAGTTTCAGCTACCTAGAGAAACAGTTGTATTACCTCCAGGATTTAAAGGAGCCCCTGGTCTTTGAAAATCAACTTGCAAAAATCTTGAAGAATAGACTGGGCTGTCGGAGTCCCCTTACAGTATGTAAACAACCTGGTAATTGCTACGTGAACTGAGAAAAATGCACTGAGTGGACTGTAAGCTTGTTCAAAAAAAATTTCTAGGACAGAAAGAAGCACCAAATATCCATAACAAAGCCCAGATTGTTGAGATAAAAACTCACTTATCTAGGATGTGAAGTCTCAAGAAGACAACAGCCACTAAGGCCAGAGAAGAAGAGAGTCATCTGCAAAATACCTTTGCCCTGAACTGTGCCAGATTGCAAGACTAAAAACAACTAGTGTGGACTGAAAAAGCTAAGAAAGCTTTTCATCAATTAAAGAAAGAACTTATGCAAACACCGGCACTAAGCCTCATAGATGCAATATAATCCTTCTGACTTTTTCTCACACAAAAAGCAGAAGACTGAATTGGAAGTGCTAGCTCAACAGTTCAATGACTATGAGAGAACCAGTGCATCACGATTGCACTAAAGAATAGAGGCAACATGTTCCTGTAGATCAGACTTGCATCAACATATGGACAGACTCGAAGTATGCTTTGGTGAAGTGCATACCCATGGAGCAGTACAGAAAAAAAAATGATAGCTCATTATGCACAGAAAACAGATAAAGCATGCAGAAGAAAACCTAAAGCTACTTGAAGCTGTCTGATCACCAAAAGCCTTGCCATCATGCATTACAAAAGACATCAAAAGGCAACCTATTGGCAAATAAAAGAAGTGAAAAAGGCAGCAGAAAATGGCCAAGTAAGACTTGTATCCTTAATTCCTAAAGGCAAAATCTTAAAGGTAAGCTCTAATGCATTGTATTTAAAAGACAATTTAAAATTAATAAAAAATCATCAAGCTCAACTCAAAAATAACATGTACTACTTAAAAGCAAGACAAGTAGTAGTACCTAAAAAGGTACTGCAGAATATTGTACAAGCATGTTATAGGTAAAATTAACCCAATTATTGAGGCAGATACTCAAAACCTATTTTTTAGTAATTTATTGCAGCAACAATAAACAATTTACCGCAGCAACTATTAGACAAATAAGCAAACAGGACATCCTAGGAAATGCCCTGGGCAACCAGCTGGAGAGCCTAGTGCTCCCAGCTAGCTCACAAAGGATACAAGTTATAGACTTGGTTTTTATAGACTATGTTGGTTCCTCTTTTTAGCTTGGTTTTTCCATTATTGATAATGTCTTAGTCTCTATTTTTAATTAATCCCTCCCAGCCTTGGCTTGTGATGGCTCCTAATCTTCATCTCATCGGGCTTGTGATAGCTCGTGATGTTCACCTCTGCGTAGGTTTGGCTCTGTTGCTGCGGGGTTGCTTTCTTTTGATTGGGCATAGAGTGGTCTTAGGGTGGTCTTCAGGCTTTTCTTCTCATGCATGGTTCACATGTATTATATGCCTATACCAAGCATTACACAATATGCTAAAAACAGTCCATTCTGTGGTTTAAGCCTTGCAAGTTCCTCAAAGCAGCGAGCACAGTCACAATGACATAACAAACTTTGCTTTATTAAAACTAATACAAAAGCTTTATATCAAACCATTAACTCAATTTAACCAGGAAATTTTATATTGATCACTTATCTATTACAAGCAGAACGTAATAAAACTCATTAAAGAGCAGATGCATTGCATAAACACCTAAAGAGACAAATAGTAACATGAAATTTGTACACTGCAATAATCCAGGTTACTAAGCAACGAAAAACTTGCTTTTGCAATAATCCTCACTCAACGAATAAAATAAAGATAGGGACAACTGGCAAGGTAACCTCCCAGAGAAACACTGGCAAATAAATTTTTCAGAACTGCTTAAGAAAGAGGGTTGCCAGTAACTATTGGTCCTAACAAATATCTTCTCAAATTAGCCAGAGGCCTTCCTGACCCAAAACAATAAAGCTGGAGAAATTATTAAAATATTACTTAATAAACATAAACACCTTGTAAAATGATTGGACTTTATATTGATCACAAGCATGTGGTCAAAGAGAAATGAAGCATTTGATAAAGAAACAATTAGCAAAAATCTGTCAAAAATAAATTTGTATTAGTATCAAATTTTACCTCTAGCCTTGTTGTAAATAAAAGTCAAACCTAAAAATCATATAAGTTGAAAAAGAATATGTATAGAAATGTTTAATTATATTAAATATGCAATTGTCAAAAATTAACAAACACCTACCTTGGAGAGTGAGTGTATTATTAAGGGATTTAAGATGACTTATCTGAATTAAAAGTGAATGCAACCTCACATCACAGGCTGTGACAAGTGAAACATGACACCACAGAGATTAAAAACATCATTACAGAAGTAGCCAATATGAGAGAACACCAGTCACAGAAGATTAAGAATATAGCACAAAGTACTCTGGACTGTACAAAGAGTGATGTAAAAGAATTTACATGAATTTTAAGAAGAAAGGGGGAATAGAAACAGGGATAAAACTAATAATAGGTTTTGAATTTAGTGTGATTTTGCAAAAATTGTAGTTGTTTGTGGAAGGGGCTTGCCCCAAAGCTGCCAGCACCCAAAGTAAAAGAGACTTAAGCAGTGTCTGCATATAGGCAGTTGAGATAAAAGAAAATTAAGAGCTTGCTTGAATAAAAGGCTGATAAGAGAAGTGCCTTTAGCACGTCCTCAAACACAGCAAGAAGGTAGAAGCCTGGGCAGTAAGGAGTAGAGAGAGTTTGTGATTAAAATGTATTATGTTATATAACATCCTTATAGTAGAAAACAAACGTAAGCCTAACCAGTGTCTATAACAGATAATGTTCAAAGGTACCTGTATAAAACTTGCTGGAATTTTTTATACATTGGACATGTACTTTGGAGGCAGGAGTCCCCTGCATGTCCCCAGCCATGGCCAGGTTGTAATAAAATTTTACTTTACTATCAATATCTAGATTTCTTTAAATCAGTGTAACAATTACCTAGAATTTAAATCAGATACTGTTGTGCTGCTACTTTTGCATCTCAGTTATACAGAAAGGAATTACAGTACCTTAGAATAAGAACCTCACTGTTTTATGAACTCCAAACTGCACTAAGAATATTCTACCCAGGGACCTTTATCTTCACATAATTACAGTCTGAGGAATTCTTAAATAATTTGCTAAGTTATTTCTAGTAATCTTAAATACCTAGGAATTACCTGGGGTTATTGCCCTATTTTCAGAGCTTGGCAGCTAGATATGTAAGTAATTTTGTGCTCGATACTTCCAGCATACATTGTTATTTTTGATAAATCTAATTTTTAAAATAAATATAATTTTTAAATAGGGTAGAGGCAGATTTGTAATTAATTTTTAAAAAATTTTAGTAAAAGAACAATACACAAATATGTCTCTATAAAAAATCCATGCTTTCGTATGCTAACACTCATTGTATATTTTAAGAAATTTCACGATCATATTAAATGATCATGCTTCTGGAGTAAACTTCTTAATGGAATTTAAACTCTACACTTTTGCTACATGTTATGTGTAAACACGGGTAAGTGGAAATAGTCACACATGTGCCACAGATCAGCACAATGTCTTCACTCAGCAAATAATCTACAGCATGAAACATTTCTAGGGAATGGGGTGTTGCTCTAGGAGCCTGAAACAAGCTATTTCTTTATCTCTGGGTTATAAGGAGTGGATAAGGGTGGATAAAATTACAAGTATCTGATTGGCCTTGGTGAAGCAGGTATGCGACATTAGCCTTATATTTCAGAGTGTCTTGCAGGTTAGAGCTACGCTTTGCAACCTACAAGTAAAAAGTGTTTTCAGCTAAGACTAACCTGGTATGCCATGAAAGCTGCATTGATCGCAATCACCAGGTCAGGTTGAAAGGGACTTTCCTGCTTCCAGCCTGACCTGCTGAATGTGGAATACAGTTCCTAACCAAGTGGTTATAACATTTGGCTCATGACTTAGTGTTGATCAGAAGAAATTTTCCCTTGTTCTTGTGTCAAGGTCCATCTGCCTAAGAAAAGCTTTCAGCAAAACAGGGAAAAACACAGGAAGCAGAAGATCATCCTTAATAAACATAGATAAAAATATTGAAAAAATACTCAGAAACATTAAAACACTAAAATCCTTTCACAATATTATAAAAATTAAACACGAATAACCCTTCTGCTCCATATTGTGCTTTTTAACTCTGTGCTGCCGCAGCTGTTATGCAACTGCCGCAATAATTTTGACATCTAGTAGTTGATGTGAAAGTATATGCTTTCATTCTAGAACTAGTTCACTCAGTGACAGGTTGCAAACCAAAGAAGTTTTGCAGAAATCATATGAATTAACATTTGGGCTGTTTTCACAGTATTTATTGAGACTGCATCCTACAGTTTCCCTGCTTTATTTCCCCCACTATCAACTGTATGAGTTCCACTTAGTACTGAATATGTTTCAGTTTTGACATATCTTTTTCCTCTATGTTATCATAGGTGTTTCTTTTTATTTTCTTAAAACTAGTTCATTAGTGGAGCATAAAACAATTTTAATGCTATAATACACTCTGCTGTTTAGCCTATCCTTTAGTAGTCTCTATATTCCCACATGGCTGAAGGAGGATGACTTCCTGTCATCCATAGTAATGCAGTTAAATCCTGGAATATAGTGAGAAGATGTTGAAGAGTCAACTGCCTCTTAGGGACAGTAGTGATGTGTTGTCAGAGTTACTTTTTTTCCCTTTTTATTCATATATGCTGCCTCTTTGTAAACATGCAAACTGTCTCTGGACATATTAGTCTGTGCTTGGTTTTGCCTATGGGCTCCCAGATATGGCAGAAATAATGACTCATTATATGAAGATGTGGGTTGGGGCTGGAAAACTCCAGAGCATTTTGAATGTTTTGAAGATAACCTTAAAATCCCAAATGACACATGCAAGGAAATTTGACTGCACTGTGAACTGTACTCTAATTTTCCACAAACACATCAAGATACTTATACTGGAAAAATCTAGGTCCCAATGAGTTATTTCAGTCAAATCCTTTAGATTTGTAACAAATCAATCAAATGGACAGACATCTTTTAATTCTTCTTCACTTTTCTTCCTCCGTCTGTCCAGACTGAGAAATCTCCTCAAAGCCAAAATCCTGGCTGGTAAGTGGATTAGGAATGGCAGATGTCTCTCTACCAGTCTTCTTCTACTCACTTATTAAAAGTTATTAAAGCCCCTCTATCGTTCCACCTTTCTGCTTGCTGGCATTTTGTCGCTGGGACAGCTACAGGTCTACAGGCAGGTAATTTCAATAATACATAATCAAGGTCTTTGTAAGTACAAAAGAAGGAGTTCCATTGTGATAACTCACCTGTTTCAGGCTTCATAAATATCCTTATGATTTTAGGAATTTACGTTCTCATTTTTGATTAGTCCATCATTCCCATTTTTCAATTACTTTGCTTCCCTTGAATATCTTCCTATTTACTCCTCATATGTTATAATCCTGAACTTAACATTTCCTAAGAAAATTACTACCCTTTCTTGCAGAAAACGTGCAAGATGCCAGCAGACTAAATAAAGTTTTAGCAGCTGAGATGCAAGGTGTGGTTAAGTCCTAGGGGTTTGATCTGAAACATGCAGGTATTTGTAGCAGTAATAATAATAACAATAATAATAATAATAACAATAATAAGTGTAGTAATAATAACAATAACGATGATGATCATCATCACCATCATCAAACTCCAACAAGATGCCAATATTACCTTGTAGCTTTCCAATACCTCTCCATTGGGACCAAAGACAAGTGAGACATCAGCACTATTTTAAAAGCAATACTTCGTTTTCTCCTTTTTTTTTCCTATTCACCATTCTGTATACATTCATCACGTTTTCAAGAACTTGCTTTTATACACATCTTGGTTATAAAGTGATATATGTAAAACAGACAGAAGGTAATACCCAAAATGTGATACTTCACCTGCTCACTGTTAATCTTCTCAAGTGCTGTGTAACTTAGCAGTGAACTCTACGCCACAAGATGTCATAGATGCCTAAGGGCACATCTGGAGATTGAAAATGTTCATGACAGATAAATGTACCGGGGGTTATCCAATACATGGGAATCATCCCCAGCTTACTCTGGCCCTCAACCATTTGTTAATTAGATGATGTCACATTAGTTGTGTAAAGTATCTTATTGGTGCATCTTGGTCTGTTATCTTCCATGAGCACCTGCTTTTGACTACTGAGAGAGAGAAGATATTGAGTCATAGAAGCTTTCCATATGGCCCATTTCACATAGTCTCCTGTATAGTACTAGGTAAGCTAAATAGCTAAATACTCTTTTACTTTCAGCAGGCAGCTTTTGCTGAATTTGGACTCTGGATGGAACACAGTGGGAAATGTGCCTAGAATCCACTGCTGTGGGGCTGAAAGGAAGGAAATTATCTTGACTTTAACTATTGTGTATTGCTGAGGAAACCTCACTCTGGTATGACAAAGGGATGGCTCAGGACTTGCGTAGTGCCAAGGCTGGAGGGCCACACCAACAAACTGACAGAGGGCATCTCTGATGGTGCAGACCAGCAGCCTGGGACCAGCACAGAACTCTTCAAACCATACCCAGAGCTCCTGGGCAATACATGTCAAATAGCAGCTGAGGAACAGCCAGCATACCCGCTTACTGGTAGCCTCTACTGGAGTCACAAAGCACTGAAAGATCCCAGGGATGAAGAAGCTAAAGTGCTCACATGCAGACACCTGCTGTACTGGCCAGGCTTAACTTTTCAGAGTATGTCCCTTAAACAGAAAACATCTGGTATCATCTATGTTGAAGGCCAGCTGAGATCCAGTCAGATAAAATAAACATCTGTTTGAAACAGGTTTCTGAAAACATGCATGTAAGAAATGTCATATTTATGACTGCCTGACTGAACAGAATACAAAAAAATGGGATGAAATGTTCTATCCACAGTGTGATTCGGTTTTAATATTTATTCAAGACTCATGTATTGTGTTTCTCAACCTCCTTTTCAGTGGCATACAATGACCTACTTTTTCTCTGCTGCTCTGAATTTGAATGGTATCTTTCATTCAAAGGGCCTGGGCTCTGCCTTTGCAATCGTTTATCCTCAGACATTTAGTTTATTGTGTCTGTGCAGAGGCAATGAACATGCTTTGCACTCCAAGTGTCAGTGAGCAGGAGGATTCAAGGGCTGTAACCATACTCACTGTTATCACCTGGTGTAGTCTGCAGTGCATGACCACAGGATGAGAGGATGGTCCATGCTTGGATAACTTATCAGGGTGACATGAGGGTCATGACACACTGCTGAAATCCAAGGACTTTGAAAATGCTGTAAATGGTGCATTTGTTGAGCAAGTTAAAGATCAAATCTTGATATACCATTGGGTTCATGTCTTTGAAATGTAGGACTTCTTTCCTTGTCATATATTAACACAGTTTCGCAAGTTCACAGCAACTGAAAATGGAAAATCCTAAGGATTTGTAGAATTTGCAATGAACCTGTGAAACTGAATTTCCAAAGCCATAAATAAGCTCACAAAAGAGTAGTATTAAATGTAAGTCTGAAAATATCAGTGACAACTTGTCTTAAATGTCTCTAATATATTAGAAGGCTCTTAACACAAAGGCACAGCAATCTGTTCTCCTTTTGTTGTCAAGAAATAATTCTTGGGGCAGACTAAGTCTGTGTAAATAAGTGATTTGTGGGGGGAAAGGAGTCATGGAGGTTCATTGCCTAAACTAGAAAGGAAAAAAAATCCAGACAGCTGAGCTTTGCCTTTCAGAACTGAAAGTGTATTTTTTTTTCTCCTGTGATCTGTCACATGAAAATTAAAGTGTTTTCCTTCCATTCCAAGCTGTAATATGGCTGTGGCAGAGAACACTTTGCTTTTGAACAGCCACATGTTACATTCATTGTACATTCAGCTGCTGCTTCAGTATCTACACCATGTAGGAGCTCACTCTGGCAAAAGCACTTGCTCTGATGGCAGCTCTGATTTTGTCTGCTGCTAGGCTGAGCAAAGCTAAACATGTTTGTGTCTGAGGATGGGTTTTGAGAGCAGTGAGACTTCCTTTATTAAAAAAAAATTTTCCCCCTACCTTACTGCAAGATTTTTTTTCACCAAGTAAGTTGAGCTTATGCATATTGCAGTGGATGAGCACTTTACCTGTAAGACATTTTTAATTAAATATGAAAGAATAGGATTAGACTCTAATAGCTTTATACACTCTTCATCAGAAAGGAACTTGGGTCTCCTGGACTTCTGATGCAACCGGAATTCAATGATCCTGCTCCCTTTTAATTTCAAAGCTTTAACACTCGGGATAAGGATTCCACCATAGCTAGTTTAGCAGTTGGGTGCCCTAACTGATATAATAAATTGATTAGTGGGTGATAGTTTAATGCTTGATCGATATGCTGAAGTGTTAAAAAAACAAGTAAATCCTATGCTGAAAACCTCTTCCTTCCTTAGTAGAGAGAGTGCTTAGGACTCTTAAGCCTCTCTGTCCTTCACAGTATGGAGGCCAGACAAATTCTCTAAGGATTTGCAGTCATTAATTACTGGAGAACATTCTTTAGTCATGCCTTTAGTTATGAATTTCTATTAATATTATTTACATCAGCTCTTGCATACGGATTTTGCAATTTTTGTACATGAAATTTACCTGATTTACAGTAAGCAGAGAAAAGTTTTAAAGGAGATTACCACCATTACCTACATAAGCATAACTCAAGCTGGTGGTAATTTTTTGCAGGTTTCGTAGAGCAAATAATTGGCTATGTGATTTTGCATGAAATCACTGGGGGTTTTATGGTAAGGAAGGGAAAGTAACTTAGATTCACATTTCAATGAAGTACTACTGGAATAAAACCTTGAAACATTAAGAAACTCCCAAGAGGGGAAACATAAAGTTTATGAGGGTATTTATACTTGTTGTCCAAATATGGGTTTATGTGTCCATCAAAATGATTTAATCTAGAGGTTCATTTTTTAAGAGAAGCTGTATAAGCTGCCTGACTGGTAATGCAGGAAGGCATATGGCAAAGCCTCTTCAGTCAATTAAAGGGGACTGCAGGGGCAAAACTGTGTCTAAGTGAAGATACTCTTTTCTTATATATTTGCTTATTTTCCTCACTAAAATTTCCCTCTCTGTCCACAGCAGATGGAGTCCATGTATGTTTTGGACACTTAAATGATTTCTTGTTCACCTTGAAACACTACAGAAGTGGCAGATCTAGTAAATTTAAAATTTTTGCTTTGTTTTTTTAGTTACCTCTTTCTACAGATTGGTCCCCTTTCTGGTGACTGTAAAAATACATCTTCAAAAAATTCTTTTGTTAGGTATTTGGTAATCATCAATGATGGAAGGAGCTATATAAATGTACATTTTCTAAGATCATGCAAATAGGTCAAATATCTTTTGGCATAATTTGAACAACAGTAATAAAAATCACATTATAATTTGAAAAAAAAAGGGGCTTCTTTGGCACTTTTGTGCTCATGGTTACACACTAGGTTGCCAGGCATTAATGAAGTCTTGCTTATCAAACCTGATTTCCTTTTATGACAATGTAACCCACCTCATTGACTCAGGGAAGCCAGTTGATGTAATGTTTTTGGATTCCAGGAAAGCTTTTTATACTGTCACAAGATCCTTCTGGACAAAATGTCCAGCACACAGTTGGATAAACACATCATGTGGTAAGCAACTGCTTATGAGTCGAGCACAGAGGGTAATAGTTGATGGGGTGACATCAGACTGGTGACCTGTAACTAGTGGGGTTCCACAGGACTCCATCTTGTGCCCTGTGCTCTTCAACATCGTGATAAATGACTTGGATGCAGGACAGGAAGGGACACTAAGCAAGTTTGCAGGTCACACAAAACTGGGAGGAGCTGTTGACTCTCTCAGAAGCACAGAGGCCGTGCAGAGAGACCTGGACAAATTAGAGGGCTGGGCAATCACCAACCATATGAAGTTCAGTAAGGGAAAGTGCTGGATTCTGCACCTGGGGTGTGGCAACCCTGGATGTTTGTACAGACTGGGGAATGAGAGGCTGGAAAGCAGTGCCATGGAAAGGCACCTGGGGATCCTGGTGGATGGCAAGTTGAATCTGAGTCAGCAGTGCCCTGGCAGCCAGGAGGACCAGCCATGTCCTGGGGGGCATCAGGCAAAGCATCACCAGCTGGTTGAGGGAGGGGATTGTCCCATTCTGCTCTGCACTGGGGCAGCCTTACCTTGAATATTGTGTGCAGTTTTGGGTGCCACAACATAACAAAGACACTAAGCTGTTAGAGAGTGTCCAAAAAAGGGCAATGAAGATGGTGAAGGGCCTTGAGGGGAAGCTGTATGAGGAGCAGCTGAGGTCACTTGGTCTGTTCAGCCTGGAGAAGAGGAGACTGAGGGGAAACCTCATTGCAGTTACAATTTCTCATGAAGGGAAGAGGAGGGGCAGGCACTGATCTCTTCTGTGTGGTGACCAGTGACTAGACTGAGGGAATTTGGCTAATTCTGTTAGGGATAACAAAAAGTCCTTCTATAAATACATTAATAACAAAAGGAGGGGCAAGGAAAACCTACCTTCTCTGTTGGAGGGAAATATAGTTAACAAAGATGAGGAGAAGGCTAAAGTACTTAACACCTACTTTGCCTCAGTTTTTACCAGTAAAACAGGTGGCCCTCAAGACAACTGGGCTCTGGAGCTGGTAGACAGGGAGAGGGAGCTGAATAGCCCTCCTGTATTCCAGAAGGAAGTAGTTACTGACTTATTGAGCCAGCTGGATCCTCACAAGTCTATGGGACCACATGGGATCCATCCCAGGGTGATGAGGGAGCTGGCAGAAGAGCTTGCCAAGCCACTTTCCATCATCTTCCAACAGTCCTGGTTGTCTGGGGAGGTCCCAGATGATTAGAAGTTGGTGAATGTCACCCCAAACCACAAAAAGGGCTGCAAGGTTGACCCTGGAAACTACAGGCCTGTCAGCCTGACCTTGGTGCCTGGCAGGGTTATGGAGCAGATCATCCTGAGTGCAATCACACAACACCTTCAGGATGGACAAGGGATTAGACCCAGCCAGCATGGGTTTAGGAGGGGCAGGTCCTGTCTGGCCAACCTGATCTCTTTTTACTATCAGGTGATCCACCTGGTGGATGAGGGAAAGGCTGTGGGTGTGTCTATCTAGACTTCAGCAAGGCCTTTGACACTGTCTCCCATAATATACTCCTGGAGAAGCTGGTGGCCCATGACTTGGACAAGTGTACCCTCTGCTGGGTTAGGAGCTGGCTGGAGGGTCAGGCTGAGAGAGTGCTGGTGAACGGGGTTGCATCCAGCTGGCAACCGGTCACTAGTGGTGTTCTCCAGGGGTCTGTGTTGGGTCCAGTCCTGTTTAACATCTTTATTGATGATTTAGATGAGGGGATTGAGACCAACATCAGCAAATTTGCTGATGACACTAAGTTGAGAGGGAGTGCCGACCTGCTGGAAGGCAGGAGGGCTCTGCAGAGGGATCTGGATAGACTTGAGAGATGGCCTGATTCCAATGGGATGAAATTCAGCAAGGCCAAGTGTCAGGTCCTGCACTTCGGCCAAATAACCCCCTGCAGCGCTACAGGCTGGGCACAGAGTGGCTGCAGAGCAGCCAGGCAGAAAGGGACCTTGGGGTACTAATTGACAGGAAGCTCAACATGAGCCAACAGTGTGCCCAGGTGGCCAAGAAGGCCAATGGGATCCTGTCCTGTATCAAAAAAAGCATGGCCAGCAGGACGAGGGAAGTGATCCTTCCCCTGTACTCTGTTTTGGTGAGGCCACACCTTGAGTATTGTGTTCAGTTCTGGGCCTCTTAGTACAGGAAAGATACTGAGCTGCTGGAGCAGGTCCAGAGAAGAGCAACAAGGCTAGAGAAGGGACTGGAACATAAGTCCTATGGGGAGAGGCTGAGGGCGCTGAGGTTGTTTAGCCTGGAGAAGAAGAGGCTCAGAGGTGACCTCATCACTGTCTCTAGAACTACCTGAAGGGAAGTTCTAGCCAGATGGGTGTTGTTCTTTTCTCCCAGGCACTCAGCAATAGGACAAGGGGGCACGGGCTCAAGCTCTGCCAGGAAAAATTTAAGTTGGATATCAGAAAAAAATTCTTTACAGAGAGAGTAATCAGGCATTGGAATGAGCTGCCCAGAGAGGTGGTGGATTCCCCACCCCTGGAGGTTTTTAAACTGAGATTGAACGTGGCACAGAGTGCCATGATCTAGTAAATGAACTGGTTGGACCAAGGTTTGGACTTGATCATCTTGGAGATCTTTTCCAACTCAATTGATTCTATGATTCTGTGAATGGCCTGAAGTTTTGTCAGAGGTTGTTTAAGTTGTTTAAGGGTGGCTGGGCACTGGAACAGGCTCTTCAGGGAAGTGGTCACAGCACCAAGGCTGACAAGGCTTCAGGAAGTGTTTGGACAATACTCTAGGGCAAGTGGTGTGACTCTTGGGATGGTCCTGTGCGAGGCTAAGATTTGAACACAGTGAGTCTTGTGAGTTGCTTCCAACTCAGCATATTTTGTTAGTCTGTGATTCTGTGAAATTAGCTCTTTTGGGAGTCCATTTTGAAGCCATGTCAAACAAAAAAAGGTTTCTCCCTTGTGGGTGACTAAAGAGCCTCTGGGAAATGGCATAGGTTTCATCCTGTCAAGACTGCTTCCTTGTTCTCCTTTTTAATAGTTTTCTAGGTTGTTAATGTCATATTTTCTTAGCCTTCCAGCACCTAAAGAGGGCCCACAAGAAAGCTAGAGAGGAGGTTTTCACAAGAGCATATAGGGAATGACCTTAATTTGAGGGAAGGCAGATTTAGATTATATATTAGAAAGAAATTCTTTACTGTCAGTTCAAGACCAGGCTGGATGGGGCTCTGAATAACCTAGTCTAGTGAAAGTTGTTCGTGTCAAGGGCAGGAGGCTTGGATCAAGATGATCTGTAAGGTCCCTTCTAAGCCAAACCATTCTGTGATGCTATGATTCTATGAATTCCATCAGGCAAAATACGAGGAGAGGTTACGGGCCATGGTGAACAGAGCCAGTTGACACCAGAATGAGAACTGCATGTGTAGCTACAGCTCTTCCTTGGGACGTCATGTAATGCTATTAGAGAGAACTGGATATCTCATAATTAAATATTGCTGTGTATTGCCAGTCATGTGTTTAGTAATTGTGATCGCATATTTTTTTTGTAACACACAGATTTAATCAAGTGTAAATAATGATGTAGGTTGCTGAAAGTCAGTTGATTTCATTTAGAGTTATAAAATAGGATAAGAGTAGGTTAGGACACACAGCAATGAGGGACCCCACCTCTTCTCTCGCTGCTTAGACATGGAGACAGTCTTGTGAATATGTCATGGCCCACAGTGGTCTGAGGAAAATGTGCCATTGGTCATCCCACTCTTCAAGGAACCTGTCTACCTCTGCCATGAAGAAACACTGCACTTCTTGTCCATAGCTATCTCCACTAAAGACAAGAGGGCAATCTGATGCTAAATTTGGCAGATATGGTAATATCTGCCTTCTATTACCCCTGGAAAGGCAGGAAACGGTTCACCTGAGGAGAGGCAGGATTGAGCCATAAAGGAGTAATGAGGTGTGCTACAAGACAAAAAGGTCAGTGAGTAACTTGAGAAGAACAGTTGAGAAGAGGTCAGATACAAGGAGCTGAGATGACACTAATCTTCAAAGATTCATAATAAAAAGATGGAATACAGCTGTACAGCATCCTCTTAGTGAAAAAAACCCAACCAATCCCAAACCAACCAACCAACCAACCAAACAAACAAACAAAACCAACAAACTTGAAAAGGGCTTGAGTATATCCTGAGTAAGATTTTAAGGTTCATGAAATGGATTTATAAAATAATTTTGCTACTAATGCTTCTAGAAAGCACAAAATTATACAAGCATTAGGTTGGCATAATGCTTTGTGTCTTGTTTCCTGTGACACAGCTGCCACCAATGATGAGAAAACAAAAATCACAAAATAGGTTGACACTATTTTTCTGATGGCTCTTCTACTGAAGATTTGATGAATCCCATGAGAGTTCTGCTCACAGTCACGTACTGCTGTACTGGTACCCAGTTTCCCCAGTATTATGGGCTTCAGCCATGCAGGTCACTACCCTTGTAAATGTCTTGTGATGACGAAAGCATATAACAGAGACCAAGCTTTATCTCTTTTCAGTTAGACTTACAGCTTTTCCAGAGGCTGGATATCTCAAGAACAGTTTTGCCATCTGTGTCTACTCATGCTGGAGGTCTAAGGCCTCCTCTTAGAAGGAAAAGTCAGCAAGTAGAGCTGAGTAAAGGCTCAGTAGAGATATTCAGCATCTAACAGAGACAGGGTGAAGAACAAGGTTCCTTTTCCAATTCAAAAAGCTTGGTTTTGTCTGAAGGGAGTGCCTAGATTCACATGGTATGAGCCATTTCAGAAAGGAAAAAAGTCCTGATAGGCCAGCTGCCATAAAATTAGCACTACTGGTATTTAAGAGAGACTTCCATGAGTGAAAAGAAGGTCAAACAAAAAATTATAGATAAAAAACTAACTATACATTTTTCTGTCAGGTCTTGATAGCTGTGCTTTAAGTAAGATGGCATTGGTATAATGTTGGTGACAGAATTCCTTGAGAAACTAGATGGAAGATAAAAATAGTGTCTCAGTCCCTGGTCTGTAGTAGTAACAAAATAAAACACTCCAATGGTACACAGAGTTCTGGTTGCATGTCAAAAATACTTGTTTAAGTTACACAAGTGTTGTAGTTTGGGATTATTATGTAAATTCTCTCCCCTGCCACTTAACTGCCCAGGCCAGCGGTTAACAAAAGAAGCAGTTAACTGTTGATCGCTGGGGTGGGGGCAGGTTTGTCTCTTTCAGTTTTTTTTTTGGATATTCTCCGGAGTCTTGGCTCGGCGGAACGGGGGAGTGGGGGCTCGAAGGAGGCAGGCTGCTCTGCTGGTTACTGCTGGGGTTTTTCCTGGCTGTCTTGCCGCTGCCTACCTCGGACTACTTTTCGTGCCGCGCTGCTGCTGCTGCCTGCCTTGGATTTGCTGCTGGTTGCTCGTACCTTTCTGCTTCTTGGACGGGGAACACAGGGGGAAGAGACTGAGTCCATCTGAAAGCTCACTGCTCGTCTGTCTCGCTGGAGAGGGACTGAAACTCACTCTGCAGCCAGCCGGGTTGTGACATGAACACTTGAGTATAACCTTTCCTCCCGGAGAAAAAACCTGCTGGGTTTTGTTGTTGTTTAGTTTTTTTTCCTCTCTTGTGGTGTTGGGGAAGTGGGTTGCACTAGTCTGTTTACATATATATATATAGCAGTTATCCTTCTTGTATTAAAATTCCTTTTCTTAAATTTGATAAAGAGTGGTGTGATTATCGTGCAGGAGGCCCCTCCCCTGCTTGTGGGTAAAACATTTTGTTTTTTTCCCCTCAAACCGAGACATCAAGAATGAAAATATTCAGAGGATTAGCAAGTTGAGATGAGTAACTGTGTTTATTTTGTTACCCCAGGTTATTCTCCTGTCATTTGTGGTGGACTTTGTGCAAGCATGCAAGCCTGGTGTTTTCCAGCAGATGCTTATAAAAATTTGGCTATAATTAAGAAAACCTGAGATATTTGACTAAACTCTCCAATTTAGATATTGAGTAATTAAACAATGACTAGTCTGCTTGACATGCTTGTGCTGCATAAAACCGTGATAAACATGTTGGGATGAAATGAAAAATTTGAGTGTCTATAAAGAAGAAGGAGGCAGATCACGTGACAGAAAGAGACATCGTGGACAGCATTTTCAGCTGTGGAATGAATGTTCTGAAAACCCGAGTTCCTAAGCCAACCTTACAGTTTGTCTGGACTTAACCCATCACATGCTTTAGGGAAGACATCCTGGCTGCTGAAGAGTTAATGCTGTGTGGTGGCTGTGTGGGTCAGATATATTAACAAACTGGTGTTTCTTCTCTTTTTGGTAAAGTAGTCATCAAGAAAATCAGAGGCAGCAGAAATGTTGGCTACAGTAAACTTCACTGGGAGTCAGCATTTCATGATTTTTTTAGTGGTAGCTGGCTCTTGAAAGAGAGCAGCCCCTGGAGTTAAAAGCAGAAGTCATTAAGCCAATTAATTGAGAAGAGTGAGGAACCGCAGAAAAGGGGAGAGGACCATGACCATACCTCTGCCCCACAAAATGGTGCTTTGCTGTGCCTTGCTTGTCCCCCTCAGCATGGGACAGTCCTGTGTTCCCCATGCAATTGAGGAAATGACCTCAAGTTGCAACAGGATAGGTTTAGATTGGATATTAGGAAAAATTTCTTTACTAAGAGGGCTTTCAGACATTGCAAAAGTCTGCCTAGGAGTGTGGTGGAGTCACCATACCTGGAAGCATTTAAAATGTCTGGATGCAGCACTTGGGGACATAGTTAAGTAGTCAATAGAGAAGTATTGTGTTAATGGTTGAAACTGATTATCTTTGAGGTTTTCTCCAGCCTTAGCAATTCTGTGATTCCATGCTGCAGTTTTCTGACCCAATACAGTCATCCAGCCATGCGCGTAGACATAAGTCATAGAATGTCAAGGGTTGGAAGGCACCTTAAATATCATCTAGTCTCAACTGCCTCTGCTAAGGACAGGGACACCTCCCACTACACCAGGTTGCTGAAGGCCTTCTCCAACCTGGCCTTGAACATTGTCAGGTTTGGGGCATCCACAAACTCCAATGTCACACTACGCTCACAGTAAAGAATCACTTCCTGATAGTTAATCTAAACTCCTCCTCTTTCACTTTGTACCCATTATTCCTTGTCTTATTACTACAGTTCCTAATAAAGAGTCCCTCTCTGTTTCCCTGTAGTCCCTGTTCAGATACTGGATAGTTGTTATGAGGTCTCCATGCAAACTCCTCTTTTCCAGGATGAACAACCCCAACTTTCTCAGCTTGCCTTCATAGAGGACATGTTCCAGTCCTCTTGTCAACTTCATTGCCCTCCTCTGGACATGACCAACATTTCCATGTTCTCTTGTGCTGGGGGCCCCAGAGCTGGATACAGCATTCCAGGTGGGATCTCACAAGAGCTGAATAGAGAGGCTCAGAATCACCTCCTTTGACCTGCTGGCCAAGCTCCTTGTGATGCAGATGAGAATTCTATTTGCTTTCTGAGCTGTGAGCACACAGTGCCAGCTCATGTTGAGTTTTTCAAGTCCTTCTCCACAGGGCTGCTTTCAGTCCCTTTTCCCTGCAATCTGTAGATCCGCCTAGGATTGACAGGACCCAAATGTAGGAACTTGCACTTTGCTTTGGTGAACTTCATGAGGTTAGCATTGGCCCACCTCTCAAGCCTGTCAAGGTCCTTCTGGATGGCATCCCTTCCCTCTGGTTTGTGACTGCACCACACAGCTTGGTGAGTGTGCCTTTGATCTGACTGTCTGTGTTGCTGACAAAGCTGTTGAACAGGATCAGCCCCAGCATTGACACCTGAGGGACACCACTCATCACTGGTCTCCACTTGGACAATGAGCCACTGACCACAACTCTTCGTGTGGCCATCCACCCACTTCTTTATCCACCATCCAATTCAGAGACAAGGATGTTGTCTGGGAGTGTCAAATGCTTTGCATAAGCCCAGGTAGAGGATGTCAGTTGCTCTGCCTCTGACCACCAGTGGTGTAGCTCTGTCATTGGTCATCAGATTTGTCAGGCATGATTTGCCCTTAGTTAAGCCATTTTTATTGGATGTTACCAATGACTTCTTTGTTTTTCATGTACTTTAGCATAGTTTCCAGGAGAATCTGCTCCATGGTCTTGCCTGACACAGAGGTCTGGTATGTGATTTCCAGGGTCTTCTGCTATCCCTTTTTAAAAATAGGAGTTTTATTTCCATGTTTATTTCCATGTTTCCAGTAGTCTGGAACTTTACCTGACTGCCATGATTTTTCAAAAATGATGGATTGTGCCTTAGGAACTTTGCTGCCACCTGCCTCAGGACCCTCTTTCCTG
Organism: Pithys albifrons albifrons; assembly: GCF_047495875.1. Classification (NCBI taxonomy): domain Eukaryota; kingdom Metazoa; phylum Chordata; class Aves; order Passeriformes; family Thamnophilidae; genus Pithys; species Pithys albifrons. Next base: position 23,875,498 of record NC_092497.1, read on the forward strand.
AGAAAGTCATCCTTCCTTCCTGCAGGACCTCTCTGCAAGTCTGGCTTTCTAAGTTTACAGGTCTTTATAATATGAAAAGCAAAATGGAGTGTACTTTGGTGACTCTTGGGAAATGGATGCATGCAGGTTGTTAAAATGAATGAGAAAACTAGAAAACTAACCTTGGTAATTTGTAGCAGCAATCACTAACACATTTAAATAATAGTATAATGAATTGTTCTTCTTTCATGCCAGATTCTCTTAATTTGGCAGATTTACCTCTTGTAAAAATTCTGGCTTCTTTTTTTTTTTTTGTCATTCGTTTGTTTCTTTGTTTTGTTGAGTTTTGTTTGGTTTGGTTTGGTTTTGGGGTTTTTTGGTTTGGTTTGGGGTTTTTTTGAGGCTACAATCCAGAATGATTATTTGCCAGGGTCACAGTTCTGTGGTAGATTTCCTCTCCTCTTCAGAACTGATCTTCTGGACAGAAAGTTCCTTGTTGTCTATGGATATATTGATGTCATGATGTAGCGCAGGAAAGTTGACATGGCTAGCAGCTGATTTACTGTGTTAATTTAAACAGCTATTTATTTATTATGTCCTGGTTTAAAGGTAAACCAGCAGAAGAAAGAACCTGGCTCAAGAGATATTACAAGTCAGAGTCACAATTTACTGAAAAAGATTACAATAAATACAATAATACAGAGAAAAACTGGTTCTTAACCCACAAAGAACTGATGTATGACCAGTGCCCTGGAGCATGAACAGAATGATGTCCATTAGCCCCTGTGCTGAGCGCCACGTGGTCCCCCTGAGTGCAAATTAAAAGGGAAGGAAAATCTGTTGGTGAGGATGATGGTCACAGTCTGGTCGAGAGTGGCGGTCACAGTCCTGTTGAGGTTCTGGTCCTCCTCTGGATCTGATGCGTGGTACCAGAAGTTCCCAAACCCCAAGATTATATATGCTCAGGTTCATGTAGGAACGTCCAGTACCTCCCCCAGGGCAGGGAGTTCCACAATAGGTGATTTAACTCTGTGAGTCATGGGATATTTTTGGAATCTTTGATGGCCAATTAGCAAACATGATGCCTCAAGTTGGGTCTGAAGGTGCTAATGCCTTCCCGGAGGGGAGTTTATCATAGCTGAGTCATTGGTGTGAAGATAGGAACACCCACCTATCTCGCAGGGTTCTTTAACACCTGTAACTAGGACAGTTTAATATAGCAGTAAAAGCTTTCTACTGTTTGGTGTGAAGTGTTCTGTTAATACCAATGACAGTAGTTTTCACTTATGCTAAAATATAGCCTTCTTAGCTACTTTTTTTGTACTTTTTTAATTCTGTTTACGAAGGTTTTAAATATAATTGGATCAAATGTCATGGTAAAAAATATGACTGGACTGCATATAGTTTTATCTGCTGTGGTGTTGCCAGTGAATAAAGCTAGGATTTCTGTTATGAAATCAGTGAAATATTCCTTTAGTTGTGAAAGAAACCTGTGTGTTACTGTTGCTTTCAGGCCACCCCAGGCAATCTGGTTTATAGACAATGATGTTAATGCAATTGCCAGTGGCAGATGCCTCTCCTTACCAGAGCTGAGGGCACAATGAGAGTTGACTTCTCTGAGCCGGAACTGTAAATTTCACATTGTGAAAAAACATCCTTCTAATATTTAACATTAAACTAGTGACTTTTATTTAAGCACTCAAAATGCTTTACAAGCCTTAGCTAATGAAGCCTTACAACACCCTGCAGTGCACTGTAGGAAAGTGCTGTATGAGATTATTAGATTGAAGCCCTGCCAGCTGGCACAGAGCCTGTGGCACAGAGTCCTGCTGCTCCACCAGGCAGGAGACAGACCTGCTTAGAGACCTGCTTGGCTATTCTCCATCATCAAAAGTAGATAGGCAGATCTCTCTGAAGGTGTGCTAGGAATGTATCAGTTGTGGTGTGTTATGCATTTTACTGTATGGGTTGTAGTTCAAAGTTTTATTGTCATGCCCCTGGGGAGAATTCTCCCTGAGGCATAGTCTCCAATCAGTCATCATGCTGCTGAGGCATGGGGACTGTCTCCCAGGTAGGGGCTGTGCCGCCTGGGGGGGCGTTCGTGTCCCTCCCCTACCCCATGCTACCAATGAAGCTGCCAATGAAGCTGCCGAACAGCAGCAGCCAGGACCCTCTGGGGCTAGTCCCGGCAGGTCTGAGTTGCGGCAGTCCCATTTTGGGATTGTCTCTGCCTCGAGTGTCTGATGCAGCCGCCAGTGCCATGCCAGCCCTTCCTATGCATTTCCACCTCTGTCCTAATCCCACTGGTTATCTCACTCATCATGTTCATCCCTTGGTTCCTGTTGGGTTTGATTCTTCCATTTCCCCTACTGGCTAGCCGAGTGCCCAAGTCACTCCCTTCCCCTGAGCCCTTACCCAATCCTGTCCAAGTTCCAGCACCTTCCCCTTGGGATCCTGTAAACCCTCATGATTGCACAACAAAACATTTTCACCACAAGTCCCTCTGAGTGAACAGACCTCACTCTCACTCCCCAGCTTGGAGAGACCTGCAGGAACCATCTCCTACCCCTCAACACTGTATAGTTATAAGATGTTGCAACTGCACTCAGTGTTGCAGCCCAGCCCCTCTGTATGGGCCCCTTGGGCCTCCCTTCAACTCCTCCTTCTTGCAACTTTTGCTTCCTCTTTTGCCTTTTTTTTTTCAGGTTTCCAAAATTGAAACAGAAAGGTTGGAAAAAAGTATTCTTTAGTCCTCGGCCTTGCAAATATGGTAAGTATGCTGGGTTAGCACAGTAGAGTTGGCAATGAAACTTTACCAGTGTAACACAGAACGGACCTGAAAATGCAATGTTGTGAAATTGTAGTTGAGTAGTCAGTGTCAGAAGACATGCAGATGACAAGGACAACAATGAAACCCCAAATGGTTTAGCTGAAAAGTACACATCAAAACAGAGCAGTACTGATTGCTAAAAAATTCACTACCCAGGGATTTGAGTGGTAAAAAAAGGTATTTTAAACATGTTACAGAAACTAAGCAAGTATGGGCATAAAGAGGCTTAGGACAGCCTGTTTCTCCCACAATGTTCACACTCTGGATGCACACAGCAACAGAGGCACATGTGCTCACAGGCAGAGCACAAGGTACTGACCCCACAGCAGCCTGTGGTAAACCTTGGGAGGAGAGTGGCCAGAGGGGCCAGTCTCAAGTTCATCAATCTTTGTCTGGTTCCTAACAGCTGACCACAAAGGGAAAAAAAGAAAAGGAAAAACGAACCACCTGAGCCTCATTAAAGTTGTCCAGCAGCCCTTGGCAACAACAGATTTGAATAGCCTTAGTTAGGGGGTGCTTCTCTGCTGCTGGTGCACTAAATTCAGTCCTGGGCTTATTTTAATTCTGCTTGTTAGGGACATTGCAGGGCCTGGCTGTGGATTTGGCAGTGCTTTTAGCATTTGGTGCAATTCAGAGTGGGTGGTGGTGGTGATAGGGTCTGTGGTGGCTGGTGCTGAAATGCAGCACTAGACACTCTCAGGACCTAGGGCCCTCTGTGGCACAGAATCACTGGCCTGACATTCCTGTGCAGAAGACCGGGTTGCCACACCAGTTTTATTGCCATCACGTGTGATCCTCCAAGCTGCTTCCATATCCTCTCCCCTCAGGTTCTCATGGCAGATTTCGGATGTTGGTTTAATCCGAACTTCCTGGCAGCAGTGGGAAGCCCCTGGAGCTAAACCCTGAACCCAAACTATGAAAAGCAATCTCTCTCAAAATTCATGAACACTTGGGGTTTTTTAATTATTACAGTTTTGCAGATGATACTCTAGCATTTCAATGTAGTATCTAAATAGAACTACACTTTGTACTTTTTTTTTTTTTTGCAACAGCTCTTAGAAAGGCACTTTTCTTTAATGTTTTATCAAGAATAATGTGCCCAGCAGGTTGAGGGAAGTGATCCTTCCCCTCTACTCAGCACTGGTGAAGCCACACCTTGAGTATTGTGTTCAGTTCTGGACCCCTTAGTTCAGGAAAGATATTGAGGTCCTGGAGTGGATCCAGAGAAGAGTGACGAGGCTGGTGAAGGGACTTGTGCACAAGTTCTATGAGGAGAGGCTGAGGGAGCTGGGGTTGTTCTGTTTGGAGAAGAGGAGCCTCAGGGGTGACCTCACCACTCTCTGCAACTACCTGAAAAGGAATTGTAGCCAGGTAGGGGTTGATCTCTTCTCCCAGCCAACCAGCAGTAGAACAAGAGGTCATGGGTTAAAGCTCTGCCAGGGGAGGTTTAGGTTGGATATTAGAAAGAATTTTTTGCAGAGAGAGTAATTAGGCATTGGAATGGCTTGCCCAGAGTTGTGGTGGATTCTCCATCCCTGGAAGTTTTTAAGATGAGACTGGATGTGGCACTTAGTGCCATGATCTAGTAGTCAGAGTGGTGTTGGATCAAGAGCTGGACTTCATGATCTTGGAGATCTCTTCCAGCCCAGTTCATTTATGATTCTATGATTCTAAGTGCTTTGTGAGTTCTCCTTCTGTCTTACCTGCTTATGGTTAGTTATCTACTAGTTAATTATTGTCCATTAATGCTCTCTTCATTTGTGCTTGGCATAACTTTTAAGACACTTTTGTTCTAGACCTAATTCCTGTAGGAGCCTTTTCCTGCCTCATAGGCATTGTCTTTGTTACTTTCACTTCTTCTCCAGTGGGTATGAGTACACAATTACAAAACATGATCTTTTGAATTCAGTGATGATCCATAGGTTTTGCAGGGCTGAAACATGATCTCTTGAGACTCAGTCATGATGCATAGATTTTGCATGTCTTGGATTAAGTACTATAGATGTAGACTATGTCTCCATTTAAACTAACAGAACATACAGCCCTCTCTGAAAAAGATCATTTTCATAATTTTTATATTAGTGTCTTAAAAGGTAATGTGTGTTTTGGGCTCAGGATGAAGAGTTTTCGATGTGTGCATTGAAGATGACACATACCAGCTGCCAAGAAGTCATTGGGGCTGCCTCCTTCCTTTGGAGCGAAACATCTTTGGGACCTGGATGGTTTTGCAGCCTGTGTAGGCTTCTGACTTCTGTGTGGGCTGTTGCTGCTAGCTATGCAGCTCAGCCACAGACCCCTGCCACTTTCTGTGATGTGATGGCAGAACCTCTTACTTGACAAAGACAGACTCTATCTTCCTGCTTCACTTAGTAGTCTCCTGCTGATTCCAGCAGAAGTGCACAAGGGAAGCTGTAGGAAACCACGTCACTCTCCCTTGTGCTTTGCAGGAAAAATCCATCCTTAATTGCACACTTGGTACTTGTAGAACTTTATAATTTGTGTGTTCAGAAGATAAATGACATCTTCTTTGTCCATCTAGGAAGGACTCAGAAATACAGCTGACCAAAGAGGAATATAATAACATTTGTGTTGCTATCTGTGTTTGTGTCCCTTGTTTTCAAAGCAGTCCTTGCTGTTCTCTTTTCTGTGCCTCAAACACCCCTGAATGTATCAAATGACAGTGGTTAGTTTACAGGCTAAATTGCCAACCAAAGGCATCCTGAGTATCAGGGAAACTAAAGTCAAGTTCTGCTGTTCTACAGCATCTGCTGGGTACAACTTGGATCTATAATTTCCATTCAATTTCAACACTGCATTGAGTTGGATTTAATATTATTTTAGAAGCTGATAACTGCTTTAGATTACATGATTGCAAACTTCATCATATATGTTGTTTGTTTTGACAGTAAGTAGAAGACACTGGTGCTGAGGAACTTCAGTGGAGCAGATGTACATGCATTAGCTCTGAACGTGGACTAATATTGCCGATGTTGTCCTTTGGAAGCTCTCCCTTGGGGTTTAGGGTCTAAAGCAAACCCTTGTACACCTGACTACAAGCTGTGCTGGGTGAAGGTGGGGGACAGGCAAAACTGAGGAAACAAGGATTTCATTACTCAGCATAGCACATACCCTACTTAGAGTCTGGGTCAAGCCATTGGGTCTCCACTGCTCACAACAGTGGGACCTGAAATGCAAGAAGGACTATGCTGAACATAGTTGAGGTGAAGATCACTTCTCTTTTCTGAGACAGTATCTGGCAAGAAAAGGCTTTTAGTGGCTTTGAGAAACATACCTCCTTAAAAAGGTATAACAGGGAATTTCAAGGTATAAAGGGAATTTCAAGGGGTGGAGGCAAGAAACTGAAAGGTGAAGAGTATCTATGATATTCATGTAAGAAGATATATGCGAGGGCATTGTGTGAGAAGTGCCACCTCACTACCAGAGATATACGTAAATTAAAACATGCTCCAGAAACTTGGTAGATGAGACAAGTATACACACTGTAATTGTAGTACTGTACACAAGTGTCTGTTTATTATCATTTTATTAGCAACAACAGAAGAAAATCTTCTCAGCCATACAGTAAAACTCAGAGGAGAACCTGTGGAGTTACAACTTTGAATATGTAACTGGGAACATTTTGAAATTAGCTATTGTCAGTGCCTTGGATCTCAGTATTTTCTTGCACATCTAAATTTAGTTACTAACTGCTCCTCTAACTTCTACTTCCTGAAAAGCCTCAGAGGAGGGTTTCACTTTTTCAAGCTGGGAAAGCAGAAAAGGCAGAAATCCATGACAAGACAAGGACTGCAGGTGGAGAATGGGTTTAGAGCCCTAGTGAAAATACAGAGCCCTAGTGAAAATACACCCTAAAAGGGGCACCTAGAGGTATATACACAATGGCCTCTGATCCAGAGCCTGTGGTTGTGACTGCCATACAAATACCACTGGAGGCAAACTCGGAATGCATGGAAGGTCTCCTGATTCTTAGGAAAATGTGGCTTCCAAACCATAGTTCCCAAGAGTCCTTGGCACTCTGATCAAAGTGAATTTGTGTTGAACTTAGTGAGATGAAGGCACTCAGGTCTTCCATTGGACATAGCTAGGGCTATGTCCTTGGAGTTACAAGAAGCTTATGAATTTCATAACGTGCCCAAAATGGTTCCTGATTCTGAGAAGTGTGAGATATGGCATTTAATGCCATGGTCTAGCAAACATGGTGGTAGTGGATCAAAGGATGGGCTTGATGATCTCAGAGGTCTTTTCCAACCTGGTTGATTCTATGATTCTATAATTCCATGGCTTCTCATGAGTGTGGAGAGGGCGATGCACTCAGGAGGGACAGAGTACAAGTTTTCTTTGTGCATTCTCCAAAAAGCTGGGTCTTCAAACTTCTATAAATCTTCCTTCTCTGCAAATGTGGGCAAAAAGCTGCAACCCACACCCTGACAGCAGCATGGGAAAGGCCTTCTTCACCTCGTGGCAGAGCTGATACCATCCTAATCTTGCTTCCCTGCTTGAGAGCTGTAATGGCAGACATTGTAGCTGAGAACCAGAAAGCTTCAGATCAGAGGAGAGAAGCTGAAACTGAACTTGTGAGAAGGAGAATATAGAGCCAGGAGAAGAGGAGAAGGTAATAGGCATTCATTCTGTCTTTTGTTCACTGTCTTTGTCATCTGTTCTCTGTTCTAGATCTGTTTACCACCAGTGTCATGTCAAACTTCTGTACATGTGAGCTCTGCTGCTGACTGTCTTACTGACCCCTGAGGAATCAGCTATAACATGGCTTGTTTAAATAAGCTTATGTTTCAAGATTGAACTAGAGTTTAGACTTATGAAAAGAACAATAGGAGGGAAAAGATTAGTCTTGATGGTGGAGTTGCTCCTCAGAGAATGCGCTAGTCACAAGTTGGTTCTCATAACTCTCAGGTGCAGTCATGTCTTCCTAAAAGTAGGGCCACAAAATGTAATATTGAAAGGTTAAATAGATCTCAAAACCCCCCAAAGCCAATAGGTGGATAAATAAAGGAGGAGAAAGTCCAGGGAAGGCTGGCTCAAATGGAGATCTGGTAAAAAGAAATCATGTGAAGGTTTTGCAAGAGTAAATCCCAGGCTGCAGCTAGAGCCAAGCTAAACCCTTGCTGGCAAAGGTCTGCAATGTTATGTCTTTCCAGCATAAGGCATAAAATGGGCAGATGACTGTGGCTTGCCTCCTTGTGGTCTGGCCTTGATCCATGAGAGGTTAGTTGAGTAAAAACAGCTGCAGGGAGAGCTGGCTTCAGGGTCCTAAGGGGCAAATGGATTCACTGAGACCCATGGAGGACATGCAAAGTCTAGCGCATAAGGAAGGAACTAAGTAACCATGCAATCTATTAATCTCAGCCCAAAATTATTGATGATTATTGGAAAACAATGAGATTGTCATGAATGTTTTTCCTGCTCTGTCATATATTGTATTTTATATACACCAGAATACTGTATGCGGTCTAGCCTTCCATTTAAAAATGTTTTATTAGTTTGTCTGTGTGGTAGTTTTGACCTTCATTTTAGCAAGGCCTAGGTTAGGCCTTAATTTTAGTAGGCCTCAGTTTTAGTAGGCCCAGATGGTGTTACGTAGATTAGAAGGGACTTAAGAAACCAAAGAGATATTTCATATGATCTGATGTCAAAATAGGTATAAAAACAAGTGAGGGAGGTGCCTCTGTCTCTTTCCTCCATGGCTGCTTGACTGGGAAGGACATGTGTGTTATTCTGGGCAGCCAGGCCTCACTGCTGCTCACTGCTACTTTCACAGCTGTTTTGGTTTAGGAAAGTAAACATCTTATTGTTAGGGCTTTTTCTCCTCTCTTGCTGAGTGTTTTCTCAGGAAGAGTCTTTTAGGGTGTTTTTGTGGGCTGAGGTAGTGGAATCTGTATTATTGTGTGGGCAGCTTGGTGTGGAGTTATTGTATCTTTTTACCTTTGTATATATGTGTTATAGTTTTAATTTTAATTTTCCCCTTTCTGTGTAAAAATATAAACCTCTTTTAAGTTTTAGGTTCTTTTAGTTCTTTCCCTTTTCCTTTGGTGGGGAGGAAGCTCTGACTCTGTGTTAGGGTACTTGATATTTTGCTAGCTCAGCCAAACACAGTCTGGGAGACAAAACATGCATTCTCCTCCTCACCACCAGTGAAAGACCACAGCTAGCTACTGGACAGGAAATGTCCCTCTGATCCCTTGGGGAACCTGCGCTTGTGGGGTCACATCCTTAATGGCAATGTGTCAGATACCTCTGGCATCCATGACTATGTCACTGTGCATCTGCAGAGAGAGATGAGAAGAGGGACCTGTATTTGAAATGGCTTACTGAGAGTTTAGATCTACAGACTTGGAGTGGATGGCTGGCCTGGTAATATCCATGCAGTACTTTTGCTTTCAGGATCCAAAGTCACTGGCTCAGGTACCATACCATTTTCGGTGAATACATGTCATAACACCTCCCCTACAAAAAGGTTCAAGCAGACCTTTGTGCTTCATACTTCTTTGCTTCCTAGGGAAGCTGAAGGCTGCTGCTACATGGAGTACTGCTGTACCTCTTAGCAATGGTTGCAGCGAAGAGGAGGGATTTCTTTTTATGCCTACAGCTGCTCATCCCCTTTTATTTCCCATGAGGAAATGGAGTCTTAGAAGATCAGAAGGTGATAAGGCTCCCAGAAGTAATGTCTGGTCTGCTGTATATTTTTCAGAACAGAAAGTGTTCACTTGTGTGAAGCAAAGGTAACAGCAAAACTGTTATCTTAAAGCAGTTTTGGCACAACCTACGACAAGTGGAAAGAACTTGAAACAAATCTGAGAGTGTTGCCTTTGAAAAATTTCAAACATGGCCATAAATTTTGTAGGACTGAGCACTATAGCTTTGGAAGGCATAGATAATCATGCTGACAGGTGTTAGCTCAGCTGGTTAGAGTATGATGCTAGTAACACCAAAGTTGTGGTTTCAATCCCTGTGTGGGCCATTCATACAAGAGCTAGACTCAATAATCCTTGCAAGTCCCTTCCAACTCAGAATATTCTGTGATTATTATTATTTGGTGCTTTCTTCAGGTGGGGCAGTGGCAGGGTATCTGTGGTCTGGCCTGTCCAGTCGCCTGTGGGAGGCAGTAAGAGAAGACAGTAACTTCTCTGTTCTCTTCTTCACAGCTTTGGGGAAACCTGGCAGTCATGCTCTTTAGGGCCTTCAATACCACTCTTAGGCAATGCAGAAATCTGAAACAGAGCTGAGGGCTTAAACCTCAACCTTCACAGAGCTGGAGCAAATGAATAGTTCCAATAGTATCCACAGTACAGGGCTCTCTGTAATGCTGGCATATGATTGGAGTGACACGGGACCTGGGCTTGCTGAAAGCCAGATAGGAATGTTGCCTAAATGGAGCTTTTGACATGTCCTCACTACCTGTAAGGTGGACTGGAAAGATCCTTACACCTGGTGTATATGCAGCTGGACTATGTTACCTTGCTGAAATATCCTGACCTCCCTCACATGCATTTTGATTTTTTCATTGCAGAGTGCCTTAGAGACATATTCATGAACTTACTACTGGGTTTTGTTTAGAGGAAAAAGAAACAGTTCTTGGAGGGTCTGTAAAAACCAATGTATATAGACTGTCTGTATAAACATATGTATGAATATATGCATAGTTCCTCAATTTAGCATATGGAGTTAAGATGGAAAAAAATAATTTTGACGCTACCAACTTTGAAAGGACATACTAATGCAGAGCCAAAACATGAGAATCTGACCTAGGTCAGTTTATATATATGAGTAAAAATATTTACTCAGCTAGTAAGTATTTGATTAACCTTTGTTTATTGCTTCAAGATGAGAAACAGTTAAAATACAGGAACTTGTGGATTATATTTTTGCTTTTTGGCTAGTGTTCACTTCCTCTGCAGAGAAAAATATGCTGTAGTTAGGGAAAGGACTTCTTTTTCTCATCTCAAAATCTGCATTTCAAACTCCAGAGCTGAACTCAAGAGAAATGTACCTATTTAATTCTTTCCTTTTCAAAATAAAGCAGAAACAGATAGGAGCAATGTGAGGCCGCGCATCACATAACTTCCATGATGTGGCTCACATGGAGATACAGGTTAAAGCACGTGCAGTTTCTGCTTTCTGAGTTAGAGAGAGACCTGGATTTTTTTATTTGTAATTTAAAACTGAGCAATGTCAAACCGTGAGCCTTTTAAGGCACTTTTGGCTTCTAAGGCTTTACTTTACAAGATGTTTTACACTTCAAACTTGCTTGTTTCAAAGGAAGGACACAAACCCCTTTGTAAGCTGTGCATTTCTGCTAACAAGACCCACCTGCCACAACCATGTGTCTTCCTAGCTTGGGTCAACAAAGCAATGCTGCCACTCTGTGAAGGGTTCCTGCATGCACCAGTTTGAAAACTGCAATGAAATCACCCATTTTCCCCCTGTTATGTAATCCAGGTTAGGAGTTGTTTCGTTCTGAATAATCTGATGTGAGCATGTTGCAATACAGAGAGGGCTGCCTGCTGCTGGCTTCTGAACCAAAGAGAATGAGAAAGCTTGTGAGTCTTCAGAGCAATGCTGATCTGACTACCAGTCACAGCAGCTGAAATTAAGGTGATCTTTGGAAATAAGTTTGACTCAGGTTTTTTCATAATTATTTGCCTTATTAAATATAATTCTGATGGGCTCTGAAAGGAAGAAGTATGGACTTAGTTTTTTTTCTTAATGTATACCAAAATGCCAAGGAACAAATAAATTGTCCATATACTATACAGAACTATTAACACCTTGATTGTAAGTCAGAGGACGGGAACACAATAGTCAGACCTAGATGTCTGCGAGTTTGTTCCTCCAGAGACTTTGACCCTTGATGGCAATTGCTAGACCATATTTATCAGGAGTAAAACCCTGTAAGTAACTGCAACAGGTCAAATCTTGCTTTTGGAAACAATTTGTCCAATCAGCTTTTCATCCTTCTGTCTGGTTTTGGTGCTTGGTGAGAAAAATGAGCTGCCTGCTTCTAGCCCTTTACTTCCTTCCTCCTCACACTGAACATCTCCTTTCCTCTTTCAATGCACTGGGTTGACATCACCTTTGGGATGCTGGTGGGCTGCAGAGAGATCTGCAAGAAATTGCTGGAACTTCACATTAGTTGTGTTCTGTGCACAGAAGACCTGACAGGAAATAGAAATAAGTGCAATCCTGAGAGAGACAGTTTCCAAATCTGCTCATGCACCATGTGACAGGGTGTGCAAGATATGCTGTAAAAGAAGGAGCTGATACAGGACTATTTCTGCACGGGTGTATCTGTGACCGTGTTCTCTTAGTCATGATATTTTTGCCAGTGTCAGGGGGAGCTTTAGGCTGTTCCAGCTGTATGTAAAAATCACATACACATGGATATGGGGTTTTCAGACAAAATGTTGATGCTACATAATGCTGAGTAAACCTTGTGGGTGTGTTTTCTGTTTCACTTTCTGAGTCTTGGGATAAATAAAGTGAAAATACTGTATTAATATGACTATCAAAATAACTTCTCATTCATGCTCATTATTCAGACATCAAAGCTATGAACTGGACTAATCGACTTTACTATTAGCTTCTTGTCATACTTAGGGGTCATATTTGCATTAGAGCGGTCTTTTCTCCCTTCTAGTTGTCAAAAAGTACAAGAAGAATTTTACTTTGTTCTGAAATTTACTCATATTGTGCTCAATCTGGGGAAAAAAGAATTCTCAAACATTTGTAAAGTTGATAGAGAAGTATGTCTGTGTACGGTGATGAACTAAACAATACTGCTAAAGTTAGTGGACTAAGAGCTGCATAAGCTATGTGAGCAAGTGGAGTAAATCCCTCTAATTATGGAATTCTTACAGCTCAGCGATTTATGGCAATTAAATACAGACCAAGTAAAGAAATAAATGTTTTGAGCAGACAAACTTTATGGGAAGATTATGACCTAAGTAAAACAGGCCCTAAATGGTAATAATTGGAAGTCCTGTATAAAACAGCATGATCTTTATTATTCTAATCCATTAAAATTTGGGCATGGGATTACATTTTTTAAAAAGGAAAACAATTGCTGTCACTAATTAAGGGGGGATATGCTAGTCCAAAAAAATATATAATACTGGTAGAAATACAGCCTATAGTAAAACAAAAAAAATTGTAAGTTAGTTTTTATCAAAACCCCAGGAGCTCTTTAATTCTCATAATTACTACTATACCAACTAAAAGAAATTAGTAGTTGTCTTTGCAATCACATGCCTTTTTATTTACAAACCCAATATTTTGCAGAGCACTAATTTTTCATGTAGAGAAATGAGTGTATTTTATCAGGTAGCAGCCATTGACTCAAACTAAATCTTTCCAGCTGAAGCCCAGGTGTTCAAGAACTCCAGAGAACAGCAATTCCCTGGGAAAAAAAAAGTGGGTTATATTCAAAAGAAGGATCTTTTCTTTGGGAATGATGGCTAATTCATTCATATTTCTTCATACATGTTTTCTGATTTTAGACTTTGATCTGGAAACTCACTGGTGCATGTGCTGAAATCCCACACTTGATGAGGAAAATATTTAAATCCATATGGCAGCTTTTCTTAGGAAATAAAGGCACTGTGTTCAGTTCACTGGATGAGCCACTGATTACTCCAGCATAGTGGGCATGACAGTCAGTGGAAGGAGAACTGCCAAAGCAAAACTTCCTTTTATGTGACTTAAACGTATGTTAAATTTAAACATATGCTTAACTAACCTTTCTGAATAGGGATGCTTTCCTGATTCTGAATCCTGATTACAAACATATTTTTGGCAGATGTTTACATTTCTGATGCAATTGAGTGCCTTTGCTTTGGAAGAATAACTCTTCAAAGTACAGCAAAATGGCACCAGGGTATTTGTAAACACCATCTCCTCTAGCAGTGGAGGAGCCTATGCCTTTACAAAGTGTGCTGGTTTAAAGGTGAACCAGCAGGGTGTCTCGGTTTGAGGGGAAAAACCAAAATGTTTTACCCACAAGCAGGGGAGGGGCCTCCTCCACAATAATCACACCACTCTTTATCAAATTTAAGAAAAGGAATTTTAATACAAGAAGGATAACTGCTATATATATATATATATATATGTAAACAGACTAGTGCAACCCACTTCCCCAACACCATAAGAGAAAAAAAAAAACAACAACAAAACCCAGCAGGTTTTCCTCCGGGAGAAAAGGTTATACTTAAGTGTCCTTGTCACAGCCCAGCTGGCTGCAGAGTGAGTTTCAGTCCCTCTCCAGCGAAACAGACGAGCAGTGAGCTTTCAGATGGACTCAGTCTCTTCCCCCTGTGTTCCCCGTCCAAGAAGCAGAAAGGTACGAGCAACCAGCAGCAAATCCAAGGCAGGCAGCAGCACGGCAGGAAAAAGTAGTCCGAAGTAGGCAGCGGCAAGACAGCCAGGGAAAACCCCAGCAGTAACCAGCAGGGCAGCCTGCCTCCTTGGAGCCCCCACTCCCCCGTTCCGCCGAGCCAAGACTGAGGAGAATATCCAAAAAAAAAACCCAAAAGAGACAAACCTGCCCCCACCCCAGCGATCACAGTTAACTGCTTCTTTTGTTAACCGCTGGCCTGGGCAGTTAAGTGGCAGGGGAGAGAATTTACATAATAATCCCAAACTACAACATTATCCACCCCTAAATTCTCTTCCATGCCGATACTCTACATTAAACTTAAATTTTCTTTCAAATAATTAAGTGTTTACAAATACAGTAATATGAGTCGTTTACCCAGAGATAAGTTCCCCTTGAGGTACACATCGTGTCTCTCCATCTTCCTGCATCACCCACCAGGTGGAACCAGATCCTTGAGCAAAGACAACCCCACGAATGGGTTTGCCTTTGCCTGAGGCAGGGTTGATCCAGACTGTTTTCCCTAGCATACCTCTCAGGTGTATTACAGGGACTTTGTCTCCATCTACAGTGTGAAGGGGTTCTGATTGGGCAGGGCCGGCTCGATTGACAGAGCCTCTAGTGTTGACTAGCCATGTAGCCTTTGCTAAGTGTTGATCCCAGTGTTTGAAAGTCCCTCCACCCAACGCCTTCAAAGTGGTTTTCAACAGTCCATTACACCGCTCAACTTTCCCGGCAGCTGGTGCATGGTAGGGGATATGATACACCCACTCAATGCCATGTTCTCTCGCCCAGGTAGCAACTAAGCTGTTTTTGAAATGAGTTCCATTATCTGACTCAATTCGTTCTGGGGTGCCATGTCGCCACAGGACTTGTTTTTCCAGGCCTAGGATGGTGTTCCGAGCAGTGGCGTGAGGCACTGGGTGTGTCTCCAGCCACCCTGTGGTTGCTTCCACCATGGTGAGCACATAGCGCTTGCCTTGGCGGGTCTGTGGCAGTGTGATGTAGTCAACCTGCCAGGCCTCCCCGTACTTATACTTATCCCAGCGTCCACCATACCACAGGGGCTTCACTCTCTTAGCCTGCTTAATGGCAGCACATGTCTCGCAGTCGTGGATAACCTGAGAGATAATGTCCATGGTTAAATCCACCCCTCGGTCTCGTGCCCATTTATAAGTGGCATCTCTGCCCTGATGGCCCGAGGCATCATGGGCCCATCGAGCCAAGAACAGCTCTCCCTTGTGCTGCCAGTCCAGATCTGTCTGTGATACTTTCACTTGCGCAGCTCGGTCTGCCTGTTGGTTGTTGAGATGTTCCTCATTGGCCCGATTTTTGGGCACGTGTGCGTCTATGTGGCGGACTCTCACAATCAGCTTCTCTATTCGGGTGGCAATATCTTGCCATATATCGGCAGCCCAGATGGGTTTCCCTCTGCGTTTCCAATTGGTTTTCTTCCATCGGTCTAACCATCCCCAGAGAGCATTGGCCACCATCCATGAGTCGGTGTAGAGGTAAAGCTTTGGCCATTTCTCTCGTTCAGCAATGTCCAGGGCCAACTGCACGGCTTTAAGCTCTGCAAACTGACTCGACCCACCTTCTCCTTCAGTAGCTTCTGCAACTTGTCGTGTGGGACTCCATACAGCTGTTTTCCATTTGCGATTAGTCCCTACAATGCGACAGGAGCCATCGGTGAAGAGGGCGTAGCGTATTTCCTCTTTTGGCAATTGATTGTATGGTGGAGCTTCTTCCGCACGTGTCACCTGCTCTTCCTCTTCATCTGCTAGACCAAAATTTTCACCTTCAGGCCAGTTTGTGATGATTTCCAGGATCCCAGGGCGATTTGATTTTCCTATACGGGCGCGCTGCGTAATCAGGGCAATCCACTTGCTCCAGGTAGCATCAGTGGCGTGATGTGTAGAGGCAGCCTGTCCTGACAACATCCACTTCAGCACTGGTAGTCGAGGTGCCAGAAACAGCTGTGCCTCTGTGCCAATCACCTCTGAGGCGGCTTGAACTCCTTCATAGGCGGCTAGGATCTCTTTCTCTGTGGGGGTATAGTTGGCTTCAGATCCTCTGTAGCCTCGGCTCCAGAATCCAAGTGGTCGGCCTCGAGTCTCACCAGGCACCTTCTGCCAAAGGCTCCAAGACAGGCCATTATTCCCGGTGGCGGAGTAGAGCATGTTCTGTATGTCTGGTCCTGTCCTGACTGGTCCAAGGGCTACAGCCTGAGCAATCTCATGCTTAATCTGGTCAAAGGCTTGTTGCTGCTCAGGGCCCCAGTGGAAATCATTCTTCTTACGGGTTACCAAGTAGAGAGGGCTTACGATCTGACTGTATGCTGGGATATGCATCCTCCAGAACCCTATGGCACCCAGGAAGGCTTGTGTTTCCTTTTTGCTGGTAGGTGGAGACATTGCTGTGATCTTATTGATGACTTCTGTTGGAATCTGACGGCGTCCATCCTGCCACTTCACTCCCAGGAACTGGATCTCTTGGGCTGGTCCCTTAACCTTACTCCGTTTGATGGCAAAGCCAGCTCCCAAAAGGATCTGGATGATTTTCTCTCCTTTCTGAAAAACCTCTTCTGCTGTGTCCCCCCACACAATGATGTCATCAATGTATTGCAGGTGTTCTGGAGCCTCACCCTTCTCCAGTGCAGTCTGGATCAGTCCATGACAGATGGTGGGACTGTGTTTCCACCCCTGGGGTAGTCGGTTCCAGGTGTACTGCACGCCCCTCCAGGTAAAAGCAAACTGTGGCCTGCACTCTGGTGCCAGAGGAATGGAGAAGAACGCATTAGCAATGTCAATAGTGGCATACCACTTTGCTGCCCTGGACTCCAGTTCATACTGGAGCTCCAGCATGTCCGGCACAGCGGCACTCAGCGGTGGGGTAACTTCATTCAAGCCACGATAGTCCACAGTCAATCTCCATTCTCCATCAGACTTATGCACAGGCCAGATGGGGCTGTTGAAGGGTGAGTGGGTTTTGCTGACCACCCCTTGGCTCTCCAGTTCACGGATCATCTTATGGATGGGGATCACAGCATCACGGTTCGTTCGGTATTGCCGACGGTGCACTGTCGTGGTGGCAATTGGCACTTGCTGTTCCTCAACTTTCAACAGTCCAACAGCAGAAGGACTTTCTGAGAGACCTGGCAATGAGTTCAATTGTTCAATCCCTTCTGTCTGTACAGTGGCTATTCCAAAAGCCCATCTATGCCCCTTTGGGTCCTTAAAATATCCATTCCTGAGGTAGTCAATGCCCAGGATACATGGGGCGGCTGGACCAGTCACAATGGGGTGTTTCTGCCAATCTCTCCCTGTCAAGCTCACTTCAGCTTCTAGCACAGTCAACTCTTGAGATCCCCCTGTCACCCCAGAAATAGAAATAGTTTCTGAGCCCACATGTCCTGATGGCATTAATGTGCATTGAGCGCCAGTATCAACCAAAGCCTTATACTTTTGTGGGTCTGATGTACCAGGCCATCGAATCCACACAGTCCAATAGACACGGTTGTCCCGTGCCTCTACCTGGCTAGAGGCAGGGCCCCTCTAACACTGATCCTGGTCATAGCGGTCAGAACCTTTTCTCGATGAGTACACCTGGGAGGTGCCCTCCTGTGGGTCAGATTCTTGCCCGTGGGAAACTGGGACTGCACTTACTCTCACTGACCTTCTTCCATTCTCCTTCAGTTCTTGTACTCGGGCTGCAAGGGCACGGGTGGGTTTCCCATCCCACCGTCCCATGTCTTCTCCATGTTTGGCCAGGAAGTACCACATCTCAGTTCGTGAGGTCTGTCCACTTCCTCTGGCTGGGGGGCGTCTGGCTCTGACTTCAGAGGTTCTCATTCGCACTGGTGCCACTTGGAGACTTTCCCTAATTTCCTCTCTGATCGCTTTTACCTCTGCAGGCAGCGTCTTGAGACTCTCAACCAATGTCTCTACAGCAGAAATACGGGCCTGCATTGGGCTGTGGGTCATGCCTTCATATATCCGGAGCTTATTTGCTACAGCGCCCACTGTTTCATGGTTCTCTTCCCTATACATGGATGCCAGGAAATCGGTGTATTCAGCTGGCCCCGAGTGTGAAAGGTTCCACCACATATGTGGTGTGCATCTGACCTTGTCAGGGTCATTATTGGCTTGCCCACCTCTTCCAAAAAGCACGTCCATCATTGCCATCTCCCTCAGACGTAAAATTCCTTCTTCCATCGTCTTCCAAGTCTTCCTAATATGATGTTCCTGCAGGATTTCTCTATAAACAAACTTCTCTCTTACACTCGTTAGAAGTCGTGCCCAGAGTGAAAGGGGCTTTGATTCCCTCACGAACACCTGTTCAATAGCCACATCCTGGGCCAGAGCCCCCAAAAACCTGGCTTCAGCACCATCCAGTTGTAAGGTTTCACCCATAAGGTCCCAAACTCGGATCAACCAAGTCAGGATGGGCTCACCCGGGTGTCGAGCAATGTCTTTCCGCAAACTACGGAGATTATCAAATGACAATGACTCAGTGATGATCTCAGGCTCTGGGTCTGCTTGCTGTGGAGGTGCAGCAGCCCCCTCATCGTCTGCTGGATGGTCTAATTTGGTCTTATATTTCCTTTTCTGAATAGGGGCAACTTCCATAGGCTTGGCCTGTCCTCCTGGTTTAGCCTCATCCTTTTCTCCCTTCACTGTGGCATCAGGGGTTTTATTCTCTCGCTTTTCCCCCTTCACTGGGCTAGGTTTCTGAATGCATTCTGGAAAAACCCTGGCCCTACCTTCAAACATTCTGTAAGCTGCAGGGATACAACCCTGCAGAAAAACCATAAAGAGCAAGATATCTCTGGCATCCAGGGAGAATTTAAACATCTCAAAAGTTGTTGTAGCAGACTTGAATGGGGAATGGACAAAGGGTTGGGAGAAGAGATTCCCCTTTGTTCCTTCCCAAGGGTCCGTACTATTATCACTGAATCCCCAGAGGTAGCAGCTTAGGTTGCGGCAGGAAAACAGCCTGGAGAGCACCACCCACATGACATCCAAAGGCATCGAATTCATGGCACCATAAATCCAGAGTAAGAACTCAATAATAATTGCGGCTATTTGAGTTTTGCTCATTGATTTGTTGATAAGACTTAAACCTGCCGCTCCTTTTGGCATGAATTTGTACCAACAAAAAGCCAATATATTATACAGGATGGTCCTGATGAACCCTAAGCTCAAGACCCACATGGTGCCACAAAATAGCAGTTATCCTTCTTTGTTTACAAGCCCCACACGTTGGGCGCCAAGAAATGTCTCGGTTTGAGGGGAAAAACCAAAATGTTTTGCCCACAAGCAGGGGAGGGGCCTCCTCCACAATAATCACACCACTCTTTATCAAATTTAAGAAAAGGAATTTTAATACAAGAAGGATAACTGCTATATATATATATATATATATGTAAACAGACTAGTGCAACCCACTTCCCCAACACCATAAGAGAAAAAAAAAAACAACAACAAAACCCAGCAGGTTTTCCTCCGGGAGAAAAGGTTATACTTAAGTGTCCTTGTCACAGCCCAGCTGGCTGCAGAGTGAGTTTCAGTCCCTCTCCAGCGAAACAGACGAGCAGTGAGCTTTCAGATGGACTCAGTCTCTTCCCCCTGTGTTCCCCGTCCAAGAAGCAGAAAGGTACGAGCAACCAGCAGCAAATCCAAGGCAGGCAGCAGCACGGCAGGAAAAAGTAGTCCGAAGTAGGCAGCGGCAAGACAGCCAGGGAAAACCCCAGCAGTAACCAGCAGGGCAGCCTGCCTCCTTGGAGCCCCCACTCCCCCGTTCCGCCGAGCCAAGACTGAGGAGAATATCCAAAAAAAAAACCCAAAAGAGACAAACCTGCCCCCACCCCAGCGATCACAGTTAACTGCTTCTTTTGTTAACCGCTGGCCTGGGCAGTTAAGTGGCAGGGGAGAGAATTTACATAATAATCCCAAACTACAACATTATCCACCCCTAAATTCTCTTCCATGCCGATACTCTACATTAAACTTAAATTTTCTTTCAAATAATTAAGTGTTTACAAATACAGTAATATGAGTCGTTTACCCAGAGATAAGTTCCCCTTGAGGTACACATCGTGTCTCTCCATCTTCCTGCATCACCCACCAGGTGGAACCAGATCCTTGAGCAAAGACAACCCCACGAATGGGTTTGCCTTTGCCTGAGGCAGGGTTGATCCAGACTGTTTTCCCTAGCATACCTCTCAGGTGTATTACAGGGACTTTGTCTCCATCTACAGTGTGAAGGGGTTCTGATTGGGCAGGGCCGGCTCGATTGACAGAGCCTCTAGTGTTGACTAGCCATGTAGCCTTTGCTAAGTGTTGATCCCAGTGTTTGAAAGTCCCTCCACCCAACGCCTTCAAAGTGGTTTTCAACAGTCCATTACACCGCTCAACTTTCCCGGCAGCTGGTGCATGGTAGGGGATATGATACACCCACTCAATGCCATGTTCTCTCGCCCAGGTAGCAACTAAGCTGTTTTTGAAATGAGTTCCATTATCTGACTCAATTCGTTCTGGGGTGCCATGTCGCCACAGGACTTGTTTTTCCAGGCCTAGGATGGTGTTCCGAGCAGTGGCGTGAGGCACTGGGTGTGTCTCCAGCCACCCTGTGGTTGCTTCCACCATGGTGAGCACATAGCGCTTGCCTTGGCGGGTCTGTGGCAGTGTGATGTAGTCAACCTGCCAGGCCTCCCCGTACTTATACTTATCCCAGCGTCCACCATACCACAGGGGCTTCACTCTCTTAGCCTGCTTAATGGCAGCACATGTCTCGCAGTCGTGGATAACCTGAGAGATAATGTCCATGGTTAAATCCACCCCTCGGTCTCGTGCCCATTTATAAGTGGCATCTCTGCCCTGATGGCCCGAGGCATCATGGGCCCATCGAGCCAAGAACAGCTCTCCCTTGTGCTGCCAGTCCAGATCTGTCTGTGATACTTTCACTTGCGCAGCTCGGTCTGCCTGTTGGTTGTTGAGATGTTCCTCATTGGCCCGATTTTTGGGCACGTGTGCGTCTACGTGGCGGACTCTCACAATCAGCTTCTCTATTCGGGTGGCAATATCTTGCCATATATCGGCAGCCCAGATGGGTTTCCCTCTGCGTTTCCAATTGGTTTTCTTCCATCGGTCTAACCATCCCCAGAGAGCATTGGCCACCATCCATGAGTCGGTGTAGAGGTAAAGCTTTGGCCATTTCTCTCGTTCAGCAATGTCCAGGGCCAACTGCACGGCTTTAAGCTCTGCAAACTGACTCGACCCACCTTCTCCTTCAGTAGCTTCTGCAACTTGTCGGGTGGGACTCCATACAGCTGTTTTCCATTTGCGATTAGTCCCTACAATGCGACAGGAGCCATCGGTGAAGAGGGCGTAGCGTATTTCCTCTTTTGGCAATTGATTGTATGGTGGAGCTTCTTCCGCACGTGTCACCTGCTCTTCCTCTTCATCTGCTAGACCAAAATTTTCACCTTCAGGCCAGTTTGTGATGATTTCCAGGATCCCAGGGCGATTTGATTTTCCTATACGGGCGCGCTGCGTAATCAGGGCAATCCACTTGCTCCAGGTAGCATCAGTGGCGTGATGTGTAGAGGCAGCCTGTCCTGACAACATCCACTTCAGCACTGGTAGTCGAGGTGCCAGAAACAGCTGTGCCTCTGTGCCAATCACCTCTGAGGCGGCTTGAACTCCTTCATAGGCGGCTAGGATCTCTTTCTCTGTGGGGGTATAGTTGGCTTCAGATCCTCTGTAGCCTCGGCTCCAGAATCCAAGTGGTCGGCCTCGAGTCTCACCAGGCACCTTCTGCCAAAGGCTCCAAGACAGGCCATTATTCCCGGTGGCGGAGTAGAGCATGTTCTGTATGTCTGGTCCTGTCCTGACTGGTCCAAGGGCTACAGCCTGAGCAATCTCATGCTTAATCTGGTCAAAGGCTTGTTGCTGCTCAGGGCCCCAGTGGAAATCATTCTTCTTACGGGTTACCAAGTAGAGAGGGCTTACGATCTGACTGTATGCTGGGATATGCATCCTCCAGAACCCTATGGCACCCAGGAAGGCTTGTGTTTCCTTTTTGCTGGTAGGTGGAGACATTGCTGTGATCTTATTGATGACTTCTGTTGGAATCTGACGGCGTCCATCCTGCCACTTCACTCCCAGGAACTGGATCTCTTGGGCTGGTCCCTTAACCTTACTCCGTTTGATGGCAAAGCCAGCTCCCAAAAGGATCTGGATGATTTTCTCTCCTTTCTGAAAAACCTCTTCTGCTGTGTCCCCCCACACAATGATGTCATCAATGTATTGCAGGTGTTCTGGAGCCTCACCCTTCTCCAGTGCAGTCTGGATCAGTCCATGACAGATGGTGGGACTGTGTTTCCACCCCTGGGGTAGTCGGTTCCAGGTGTACTGCACGCCCCTCCAGGTAAAAGCAAACTGTGGCCTGCACTCTGGTGCCAGAGGAATGGAGAAGAACGCATTAGCAATGTCAATAGTGGCATACCACTTTGCTGCCCTGGACTCCAGTTCATACTGGAGCTCCAGCATGTCCGGCACAGCGGCACTCAGCGGTGGGGTAACTTCATTCAAGCCACGATAGTCCACAGTCAATCTCCATTCTCCATCAGACTTATGCACAGGCCAGATGGGGCTGTTGAAGGGTGAGTGGGTTTTGCTGACCACCCCTTGGCTCTCCAGTTCACGGATCATCTTATGGATGGGGATCACAGCATCACGGTTCGTTCGGTATTGCCGACGGTGCACTGTCGTGGTGGCAATTGGCACTTGCTGTTCCTCAACTTTCAACAGTCCAACAGCAGAAGGACTTTCTGAGAGACCTGGCAATGAGTTCAATTGTTCAATCCCTTCTGTCTGTACAGTGGCTATTCCAAAAGCCCATCTATGCCCCTTTGGGTCCTTAAAATATCCATTCCTGAGGTAGTCAATGCCCAGGATACATGGGGCGGCTGGACCAGTCACAATGGGGTGTTTCTGCCAATCTCTCCCTGTCAAGCTCACTTCAGCTTCTAGCACAGTCAACTCTTGAGATCCCCCTGTCACCCCAGAAATAGAAATAGTTTCTGAGCCCACATGTCCTGATGGCATTAATGTGCATTGAGCGCCAGTATCAACCAAAGCCTTATACTTTTGTGGGTCTGATGTACCAGGCCATCGAATCCACACAGTCCAATAGACACGGTTGTCCCGTGCCTCTACCTGGCTAGAGGCAGGGCCCCTCTAACACTGATCCTGGTCATAGCGGTCAGAACCTTTTCTCGATGAGTACACCTGGGAGGTGCCCTCCTGTGGGTCAGATTCTTGCCCGTGGGAAACTGGGACTGCACTTACTCTCACTGACCTTCTTCCATTCTCCTTCAGTTCTTGTACTCGGGCTGCAAGGGCACGGGTGGGTTTCCCATCCCACCGTCCCATGTCTTCTCCATGTTTGGCCAGGAAGTACCACATCTCAGTTCGTGAGGTCTGTCCACTTCCTCTGGCTGGGGGGCGTCTGGCTCTGACTTCAGAGGTTCTCATTCGCACTGGTGCCACTTGGAGACTTTCCCTAATTTCCTCTCTGATCGCTTTTACCTCTGCAGGCAGCGTCTTGAGACTCTCAACCAATGTCTCTACAGCAGAAATACGGGCCTGCATTGGGCTGTGGGTCATGCCTTCATATATCCGGAGCTTATTTGCTACAGCGCCCACTGTTTCATGGTTCTCTTCCCTATACATGGATGCCAGGAAATCGGTGTATTCAGCTGGCCCCGAGTGTGAAAGGTTCCACCACATATGTGGTGTGCATCTGACCTTGTCAGGGTCATTATTGGCTTGCCCACCTCTTCCAAAAAGCACGTCCATCATTGCCATCTCCCTCAGACGTAAAATTCCTTCTTCCATCGTCTTCCAAGTCTTCCTAATATGATGTTCCTGCAGGATTTCTCTATAAACAAACTTCTCTCTTACACTCGTTAGAAGTCGTGCCCAGAGTGAAAGGGGCTTTGATTCCCTCACGAACACCTGTTCAATAGCCACATCCTGGGCCAGAGCCCCCAAAAACCTGGCTTCAGCACCATCCAGTTGTAAGGTTTCACCCATAAGGTCCCAAACTCGGATCAACCAAGTCAGGATGGGCTCACCCGGGTGTCGAGCAATGTCTTTCCGCAAACTACGGAGATTATCAAATGACAATGACTCAGTGATGATCTCAGGCTCTGGGTCTGCTTGCTGTGGAGGTGCAGCAGCCCCCTCATCGTCTGCTGGATGGTCTAATTTGGTCTTATATTTCCTTTTCTGAATAGGGGCAACTTCCATAGGCTTGGCCTGTCCTCCTGGTTTAGCCTCATCCTTTTCTCCCTTCACTGTGGCATCAGGGGTTTTATTCTCTCGCTTTTCCCCCTTCACTGGGCTAGGTTTCTGAATGCATTCTGGAAAAACCCTGGCCCTACCTTCAAACATTCTGTAAGCTGCAGGGATACAACCCTGCAGAAAAACCATAAAGAGCAAGATATCTCTGGCATCCAGGGAGAATTTAAACATCTCAAAAGTTGTTGTAGCAGACTTGAATGGGGAATGGACAAAGGGTTGGGAGAAGAGATTCCCCTTTGTTCCTTCCCAAGGGTCCGTACTATTATCACTGAATCCCCAGAGGTAGCAGCTTAGGTTGCGGCAGGAAAACAGCCTGGAGAGCACCACCCACATGACATCCAAAGGCATCGAATTCATGGCACCATAAATCCAGAGTAAGAACTCAATAATAATTGCGGCTATTTGAGTTTTGCTCATTGATTTGTTGATAAGACTTAAACCTGCCGCTCCTTTTGGCATGAATTTGTACCAACAAAAAGCCAATATATTATACAGGATGGTCCTGATGAACCCTAAGCTCAAGACCCACATGGTGCCACAAAATAGCAGTTATCCTTCTTTGTTTACAAGCCCCACACGTTGGGCGCCAAGAAATGTCTCGGTTTGAGGGGAAAAACCAAAATGTTTTGCCCACAAGCAGGGGAGGGGCCTCCTCCACAATAATCACACCACTCTTTATCAAATTTAAGAAAAGGAATTTTAATACAAGAAGGATAACTGCTATATATATATATATATATATGTAAACAGACTAGTGCAACCCACTTCCCCAACACCATAAGAGAAAAAAAAAAACAACAACAAAACCCAGCAGGTTTTCCTCCGGGAGAAAAGGTTATACTTAAGTGTCCTTGTCACAGCCCAGCTGGCTGCAGAGTGAGTTTCAGTCCCTCTCCAGCGAAACAGACGAGCAGTGAGCTTTCAGATGGACTCAGTCTCTTCCCCCTGTGTTCCCCGTCCAAGAAGCAGAAAGGTACGAGCAACCAGCAGCAAATCCAAGGCAGGCAGCAGCACGGCAGGAAAAAGTAGTCCGAAGTAGGCAGCGGCAAGACAGCCAGGGAAAACCCCAGCAGTAACCAGCAGGGCAGCCTGCCTCCTTGGAGCCCCCACTCCCCCGTTCCACCGAGCCAAGACTGAGGAGAATATCCAAAAAAAAAACCCAAAAGAGACAAACCTGCCCCCACCCCAGCGATCACAGTTAACTGCTTCTTTTGTTAACCGCTGGCCTGGGCAGTTAAGTGGCAGGGGAGAGAATTTACATAATAATCCCAAACTACAACACAGGGGAAATGAACTCACCACGAGAGAGATTATAAGTCAGACCTAAAATTTAATAATAATATTACAATAACAACACTGACACACAAGGGAGATTGCTTTCAACTCACAAAACCCCAGCAGTATAACCCAGTGTCCTGGGGCACAAACCCAAGGGGGTTTGTTTGCCCTTGTGCTGAGACCCCTGTGGTTCCCCCAAGTCCAGAGCAAAAGGAAAAGAAAAACCTGTTGGTGCAGGCGAGGGCTGTGGTCTGGGCGAGAGCGGGGATCTCCTCCTGTCGAGGTCCTGCTGCTGCTCTGGATCCGACGAGAGGTTCCCGAGGTCTTCTTACCCACCCCTTATATACCCTCAGGGAACTCTCAGTCCCTCCCCCTGGGCGGGGACTCACACAATGGGTGATTAACTCTGGGAGCCAGGGGGTGTTGAACTGTTGATGGCCCATTGGCAGCTCCGCCCCCCTCAGGCTGGGTGTGAAGGTGATAATGGCTCCCTGGGCAGCTGCTGCAAATGGCCCATTGTCCTTGGGGAATGAATAGAGGGGGTAGAATACACAGCTTTGATCACCCCACACAGGGTTAGCTGGTCCCTCCTGCTGAACTAGGACACAAAGGCATTCATTTTGGTAGGAAGAACATGTCCTGCTTCCAGGGTTTCTAAAGCATAATTTACCTCAAAGACTGTGATTAAGGTTGGCTACTTTTGAAATAGTGCATTTAATTGTTCAAGCATGAAAATATCAAACTGAAATTTTACAGGGCAATTTAATTCAATGAATATGAGTTTATGCCATTTAAAATCTGCCCTGAATTAATTGGTCATTGTAGGTATTCACATGTAAATTTGCAGCTGTAGATCCAAACAGTTGAGGTGTTTAAGAGCTATTTACTCCCGGAAAGAGATGGAAAACACTGCTTTAATTCTGATGATTTAAGAAAACCTTTCACAATTTAGGCTAACAACATACCAAAGAATAACTGTGCTACTGAAGGGAATAACCAACCCTCAATAAGCCATTCATATCAAATATGTTACAGCCACAGTCTGCACAGGTTTCATAGTACTGCTGCCATTTTGCCCTGTTAATCTATGTAGTTATTTAAAAATTATTACCATGATGACATGCAGTATATTATACTATGCTTAAATTAGCCTTTTATACGTCAGACTGCTAAGCAATGAAGATGTAGTTATAATTATCGCAGAAGGGTTGAGACCCTGTGTAATCCCTACTTCAGGTTTACTTCAAGATGGTAGTAGTTAGAGGGCTCTACAGGAGAGAAATCTCTACATTTCCTTGTTGTTATGCTGAGCAAAAGAAACTCATTTCCTTTTCCATGAAGATCGATGAACTTGGTTGAAGTAAAATGCCAGGGCCTAGCAAGTGTTGCTTTTATAATAAATTGAGCTGAATGGACAGTCTTTTGTATTCCTCTCCTCCCTTATCTCAGGTGGAAAAAATACCAGTGACGGTTCAGGAAACGAAGAGTCCTCTTTCCTCCCAGGCAGTGTCTGTCATCTGAGCATGGATGGCTCTGGCTGACCTCTTAACTTGAAGCTCCCTTTGTCCTTTTTGTGCTTTGGGCTCTGTGTGGACAGACACAGCACATTTTCCTTGAAAAAAGCCAACAGCTCAAAAAGGTGCAGAAGTGATTTAACCCAAGGATATCCACTGCAAATAAATACTGTGAGGCCAAAAGCCAAAGATTTATTGGCTTGCCAAGGAGTTACTGCATGAGCAGGAAACACCCTCACACTGTTAACAATAACCCATTTAACAATTAATGCAAGTTCTCCACTATCTGAAAGAGGTAAAAATGTATAATGGAGGAATGACACAGGCACAGCCAAGTCATTGAGCTCACTGAATGAGGATCTGAGGTAAGCTGAAAAGTGATTTTGTCTTTCCCTGATTTCAGTTCTGTCTTTCATCACACCAATATGTCTTAATATTCTCTTCTGTATTAGTTATGCCTTTACTGTGAAGATAAAAATGCTAGGCTAACATGTTGACTCTGTGACCTAAGGATCCTGAATATCTCCTGGTGCAGTGAAGGGCCTCATCATCTCCATGGGCTTTCTTTGATGTTAGCTGGGGTCACTTTTGTCGTTGTTTTGAGACTCTTGAGTGAAGGTGGAAAATATTTTCACTTTTGTGTCTGCCAGCTCCCTTTCTTCTGTCAGGAACCCTGCTGGGTGAGTTCAGTTGGTGAGCTGGCTCTGCTTTGGGAGTGGTTCCCACAGTACCTTATGCACCGTGGCTTTAAACACTGCCAAGGCTGGGACATCATCCATAACCTCCTGGGGCAACCTGTTCCAGTTTCCCACTACCCTCACAGCAAATAATCACTTCCTGATAGCTAACCTAAACTTCCCCCCTTTCAGTTTGTATCCATTACACTTCAGCTCCTGAGGAAGTGTTTCTCTCTGGTTTCCCTGTAGGCACTGTTCAGATACAGGAAGGTTGCTATGAAGTCTTCATACAACCTATTTTTCTCCAGAATAAACAACTCCAACTTCCTCAGATTATCTTCATAGGGGAAGTGTTCCAGTCCTCTTGTTGACTTTGTGGCTCTTCTCTGGACTTGCTCCAACAGTTTCATGTCCTTCTGGTGCTGGGGGCCCCAGAGCTGGATGCAGCATTCCAGGTGGGATCTCACAAGAGCTGAATAGAGAGGCGCAGAATCACCTCCTTTGACCTGCTGGCCACGCTCCTTGTGATGCAGATCAGGATTCCATTGGCTTTCTGGGCTGACAAATTGTATTGGGTTTTTCATCTCCTATCACCCTTTAATCCTTCTCCACAGGGCTTCTTTCAATCCCTTTTCCCTGCAACCTCTAGGTGTGCCTAGGACTGACAGGACCCAGGTGTAAGAACTTGCACTTTGCTTTGGTGAACTTCATGAGGTTAGCATTGGCCCACCTCTCAAGCCTGTCAAGGTCTTTCTGGATGGCATCCTTTCCCTCCAGCACCACACAGCTTGGCATCACCAGTGAATTTGCTGAGGGTGCCCTCAATCCCACTGTGTTGCTGACAAAAATGCTGAACAGGATCAGTCCCAGTACTGACCCCTGAGGGACACCACTCATCACTGGTTTCCATATGGACAATGAGCCACTGACCACAACTCTTCGTGTGGCCATCCACCCACTTCTTTATCCACCAAGTGGTCCATCCATCCAGTTCAGAGACAAGGATGTTGTCTGGGAGTGTCAAATGCTTTGCATAAGCCCAGGTAGAGAATGTCAGTTGCTCTGCCTCTGACCACCAGTGGTGTAGCTCTGTCATAGGTCACCAGATTTGTCAGGCATGATTTGCCCTTAGTTAAGCCATTTTTATTGGATGTTACCAATGACTTCTTTGTTTTCCATGTACTTTAGCATAGTTTCCAGGAGAATCTGCTCCATGGTCTTACCTGACACAGAGGTGAGACTGACTGGTCTGACATTCCCAGGGTCTTCTGCATTCCCATTTCTAAAAGTGGGAGTCAGATTTCATCAAAACTTCACCTGACTGCCATCATCAGAGGTACTTCACCTGCCTCAAAGTATGGAAATGGTTTTATTTTCCTTCAGACATTCAGAGAATATGGATAACACTCCCTAGACAGAATATGTGAATTGCTTGTCTGACCACCAGGAAACATCCCATATTCACACCCATGTGGTTTCTTCTTCAGTGGCTGGTTGTGGATGGGGTGACCTTCTTCACCTATGATTGGCCAGAAGCTCTTGAATTTCATCCATCCCTCCTCATTGCTTCAGTGACAGGTTAGCAAAGTCACAAACAGTTTTCAGAGGAGTCAATTATGATTCATATCTTAGCTGCCTACTTCTGGTTTTTACATTCAATGAGATATAACACAGATAAATCTAAAACTATTACTATTTCTGAGATAATGACTCTATTAATGTCAATGAATGTTGATCCTGTTATCACCCCAGTGATGACAGCTCCAGGATTCAGTACCACTGCTCTCCAGCAGCACATGCTCATTTCAGGGGTCAGCAGAAACACCTGTAATTGTGATCTGCTTCATATTCTGCAGTCCTTTCTCAAAGGTGAAAGACCATTCTCAAGGACTTTCTCTAACAAAAAGGTTTGGGTTTTTTGTTGGGCTTTTTTGTTTGTTTTTTTTTTAAATTCATGCATGCTATGATTTCAACAGTGATAGAGTATAAGCAAGTGTTGCAGCCCCTGATTCAGATGGGTCTGGAGGACCATCTTACAGGTTTCGTTTCCACCTTAAAAGGACATGTTTCCAGCCTCAACCGATTGGAGTCAGACCACCGCACCTGGGGCGGGGTCACTTAAAGTGATATATACCTGTGTTTTTGAATAAACTTGGGATTTGCTTGAACATCACATTGGTGTGTGCAGTCCCCCTAGCGCAGGTTTGCAACAAGCAAGTCTTGGCACATCTTCAGCTAGCTTAAGCAAACAGACTTCTAGTGACATTGGTGGACACAGACAAGTCAACACATCTGAAGCCAAGTACTAGAGGCTCCATCATGTTGACAAACAAGACAATGGAAAACCTCCTGCTGACTTCATAAGAAGCAGAATCCAATACTTAAGGCAATATCTGGAGAGATTTACTTATGGGAACTCCAGAGAACTTACAATAAAATACATTTCATTCTTTCCTATGTGTGCCCAAATGTGAGCTCACTTGTGCAATTACACCCCTATTCTTATTCTGTTGGGTAATGAGGGGAAAACAAAAGAGCATTTGCATTTGCTTATAGCACTGTGGTTTTCCTCGAAGCTAACACAATGGCACTAGGCCGTTATGCTCGCATGAAATGTACCAAGCCAACAAGAAAAAAAAGCAAAACCCCATAACTGAATAGTTTTAAAATGTCATTGAAAAGATTCATAATGTGTTCCAAGGGGTTTCATTGAATAGTTTTAGGAAAGCTTAATTCTTTAAAATTGTTTTTGAGGTGAACATGTATTTAATTATATCTCAATAGGGCTTAAAGGCCTCCTGTTATTAGCATTGTTTGGTGAAAAGCTCCTATGTTTTTTTTCAAATGCATCCCTTAATTCAAATCTTTTCCTGCAATTTGATTTTCAGAGAGAAACTATTTTTAATGCTGATTACTGTTTCTATGAATCTCAGGCAGGTAAAAGAACAAGTTATTGGAATAATTTTATTTTGATGACCAATCAGCAGCTAAAAACCTTAAATGACACTGATTGCAAAGTGGTGCAATTAGGCTGAATAAAGTCTACAGGCTGTCCTTCCAAGCTATCTGAAAATTGTACAGCAAGTCTGATTGAAGCAGAATGTCATTACAAATTTGTGTGAAGATGTGGCAGCTGGAGAATGGTGAAAGGATGTAGGGAAGAGGGATGCAGCAATAGCTGTAAAGGAGCTGGGTGCTGGACTCCCTCGTTTCTCTATTACCAGCATAACCAAATCCAGACTGGGCTTAGCTCTCACTTTTTACCCTCTGCTTCCAGTGCTGTACCGTCTCAGCTTTGTTCCACAATCTGCTCTGTCTCAGTGTGTTGGTAGAGTTGCATAGCATGACATTTTAAAAATTGCCTCCGGGCTTATTAAATACAAAAGAGTAATTTTGGATGGGGAGCAAGAAAGGATGGGGGAGCACCTCTAAATATCCAATGAATTTGTTACTTCCTGTGTAAGAACAGTCTAGCTCACCTGTTAGCTAAATATCTTTTTTCTCTTGTCTAACCAATCCTACCATCATTTCTAGTGGAAATGGCTTTCAGGAGTTGCATACCTGTAGTCTCACTGTATGAATATAAAAAGTTTACTTTTCACAGAATGACAGAATCTTAGAATCACAGAATGTATTGAGTTCAAAGGGACCCACGAGGATCATTGAGTCCAACCATTAGCCCTGTACAGGACCATTCCCGGGAGTCACACCATGTGCCTGAGAGTATCATCCAAACATTTCTTGAACTTTCATTTGTTGGCTAGGATCCCTCCAGGCCAGGACACAGCTGGGTTGCCTCAGCTATGCCATAAGAAAGTTGCTGTAACAAAACCTTTGGCTGA